>NC_057810.1:259135880-259143161 GCF_018294505.1 Triticum aestivum | reverse complement strand
ATCTCCGCCGCGCTGGCGCTCGGCGTCACCTCCCCGCCGCGTCGCCGCGCCGCCCATGCCGTCTTCTCGTGCCGCCGCGCCAGATCCGGCCGCCCGGCCCCGGATCCGCTCCCCTCGTCCTCCTCCAGCCGTCTCCCTCCTCTCCGGCGGTGCCCCGGCGAGCTCGCGCCTCCGCCTCGAAGTCCGGGCCGTGGAACCCTAGATCTAAGGTTGACTCGATTTTTCCCCAAGTCCCCGCATTTTTACATTTTATTGCCTTGTTCATCATGCCACAACTCATCATCCGTAGCTCCATTTTGCGTGCATAATATATCGAAATGTTCAACTGGATGTGCTACCCATTTTGTTCCATTGTGCCATGTTCATTTGAGTTCATATTGATTCCCTTATCATCGTTGAAAGAGTGTTATATGATGTTAACTGCTGTCTGTTAAGAGAACTTGTTGTTTTGTCTTTTTCATTGCATTTGGTGTGTGCATCCTATGAGTTAGATGTCTACATGTGTTTTGAGCTACATCATGCCATCTTTACAGTGGTGCAATCCATGTATTTTTGTGCATCTTGTAGTGAGTGCATTGAGCTCGTGAAGTAGGGTACTTGTTGTTGCTCTTTTGCTAGGCTGAATCTGCTATATCCGGATGCTATGTAAACCTGCTGCTACAAGTCATTCTATGCATAATCTGGAGATGTTCACTAAGGATGTTTTGTTATAAATGTCATGCTATATCCATTCATGCCCCTGGTTGCATTTATATCCTGCTGTAACTTGCTGTTATCTTACTCCAAATTTGCTAAATAATATTGTTGTCAGCCTGTTAACATTAAGTTCAATGTTGCCATGATTGTTGTTAGTGATCAAAGCATGCTATGAACTAGCTCTTGCCAAGTTTAGCTTCATAAATATGTCATCTTACTGTTTGTCACCTTGCCATGCCATCTATTGCTTTGTGATGAGTGGTATAAGCTCACCAACACGCCTACTTATTGTTGTTCCTGCCATGTATGAATCTGTCATATCATTTGTCATGTTTGCATGGATGATACCATATTTTATGTTGATCTTTAGAATTAGTTCAGTAAGGGAGTTTTGTTCTTTGTCTTTAGTGCTAGCATGCCATGCTTTGTTTGCCATGATAAGTTCCTGTAACATGTTGTTTTATAGCCCTAAACATTGCAACCTGATGTTATTTCTGCTAAGTCTGAAACTGTTATAATTTGCAATCTTGCCATGTCCTTTTGAGCATGTTATTGTGTTTTCTGGAGATAGCTCAGTGTTCATGTTTTGTCATGTGTTACCTGTACTTCATGCCCATGCCTTTTGTTTTCACGTTGAGATGTTGTAACATATTGTTTTGATGCTTGCAAGATGCCTAGTTGCTATTTTGGACAGCTTGTCCTTTAAACTTGTATTGTGTGTATGTGTTGAACCGTTGCTCTGTTTTGAGTGTGCTCTATATGAAACTTGCTTAGGGTTGCATGTAGTTTCATATTATCATGTTGCATCCTTGTTTTGAGATGTTTGCTTGATGTTTGAATGCATTTTGCATCAATGCCATGTTTAACTTGTTTTGCTCACATCTTCTAGGCCGTAGCTCCGAACTAAATGAACTTTATATGTAACTTGACTAGAATTTCGTGTAGATCATCTCGGTGCATCTTAACTTGCTGTTTAACAACTTCAACTTAATGCTTGTTCAGATCTGGACCAATTCCGAAATTTGCATATGAGGACTTACCGGAATTGTTATATGTTGTTTCCGGCTTCATTTAAACTTGCTTTGATATGTTGCTCTTGTATGCATCATCTCTTGCCATGAGTAGCCTCATCTAGCTTTGTCATGAATCATACTTGGTTGAGCATCACGCCATGCCTATGTGTTGTGTGTTTAACTTGTTTGCTTCTTTCCGGTTGTGCTCCTTCTCGTTAGTTCTTGTTTCGTTGCGATCGTGAGGATTCGTTCGTCTACGCTTGGTTCGGCTTCCTCCGTTCGTCTTCTTCATGGACTCGTTCTTCTTCCTAGCGGGATTTCAGGCAAGATGACCGTCACCTTGGATCTCACTACTATCATTGCTATGCTAGTTGCTTCGTTCTATCGCTATGCTGTGCTACCTATCTTTTGCTCTTCAAGCCTCCCAAATTGCCATGTCAGCCTCTAACCTTTTTCACCTTTCCTAGCAAACCGTTGTTTGGCTATGTTACCGCGTTGCTCAGCCCCTCTTATAGCGTTGTTAGTTGTAGGTGAAGTTGAAGATTGCTCTATTGTGGACAGGATTATGTTGGGATATCACAATATGTCTTATTTAGTTAATGCATCTATATACTTGGTAAAGGGTGGAAGACTCGGCCTTATGCCTGCTGTTTTGTTCCACTCTTGTCGCCCTAGTTTCCGTCATACCGGTGTTATGTTCCTTGATTTTGCGTTCCTTACACGGTTGGGTGATTTATGGGACCCCCTTGACAGTTCGCTTTGAATAAAACTCCTCCAGCAAGGCCCAACCTTGGTTTTACCATTTGCCTCACCAGCACCTACTTTTCCCTTGGGAGTCGCTCTCTCGAGGGTCATCTTTATTTTAGCCCCCCCCCCCCGGGGCCAGTGCTTCTCTAAGTGCTGGTCTGAACCGAGCTGCCTGTGGGGCCACCTCGGGGAAACTTGAGGGTTGGTTTTACTCGTAGCTAGTCTCATCCGGTGTTGCCCTAAGAATGAGATATGTGCAGCTCCTATCGGGATTGTCGGCACATCGGGCGGCTTTGCTGGTCTTGTTTTACCATTGTCGAAATGTCTTGTAAACCGGGATTCCGAGACTGATCGGGTCTTCCTGGGAGAAGGAATATCCTTTGTTGACTGTGAGAGCTTGTGATGGGCTAAGTCGGGACACCCCTGCAGGGTATAAACTTTCGAGAGCCGTGCCCGCGGTTATGTGGCAGATGGGAATTTGTTAATATCCGGTTATAGATAACTTGACACCTGATTTGAATTAAAACGCATCAACCACGTGTGTAGCCGTGATGGTCTCTTCTCGGCGGAGTCCGGGAAGTGAACATGGTTTTGAGTTATGTTTGATGTAAGTAGGAGATTAGGATCACCTCTTGATCATTGCTAGCTTCACGACCGTTCCGTTTGCTCTCTTCTCGCTCTTATTTGCGTATGTTAGCCACCATATATGCTTAGTCGCTGCTGCAACCTCACCACTTTACCCCTTCCTTTCCCATTAAGCTTTGCTAGTCTTGATACCCATGGTAATGGGATTGCTGAGTCCTCGTGGCTCACAGATTACTACAACAACAGTTGCAGGTGCAGGTTATGCGATGATCATGACGCGAGAGCGATGTTACTTGTTTTGGAGTTCTTCTTCTTCGATCGGGGGATAGGTTCCAGGTCGGCGGCCTGGGCTAGCAGGGTGGATGTCGTTTGAGCTTCTGTTTGTGTTTCATCCGTAGTCGGATGTTGATCTTATGGATGATGTATTGTGATGTTGTATTCGTGTGGCATTGTATGCCTTTTGTATGTATCCTCATCTATTATGTAATGTTGATGTAATGATATCCACCTTGCAAAAGCGTATCAATATGCGGTTCTATCCTTGGTGGGACCTTCGAGTCTCTTTAGGATAGTATCGCATATTGGGCATGACAAAAGAAATATAAAAGCATTTACATAACTAAAGCAGTGATCTAAACATTCCCATACTGCTTTATGGACTAAACGGATAGATTTATAGTCAATTTGTAGTTGTTGTCTACCTTCGTACATATATATCTGGTCAGATTATTTTCTTCCCCAATAACAAAAAATCCAAACTCTGTTACTTTTCTCTTTTGAGGTATCCATAATTAAAATCATTTAGCCTTCAATCCTGTTGTATTCATTATTCTAACAGCTATGTAATTTTAGTATTTTAATAGTTTAAATTGGTTGACATTGAAGCTCGTTTTGAATTATAATGTTCTAATTGATTTAACATAGTTGTTCTGAATAATCTAGGTACGGTTTGCCCTACTTGCTGCCATCCAGGCTGGCCTTGCCAACCACATCTTGAAGCTCTCCAGGAGTTTTAGGTTATTCTTGATGAGAATTGCTGGAGATGCACGGTTAGTGAGCATGCTTACCATAGTTGTCTCTGTATCTTAATCAATAGACGTTTGGTAGAATTACAACTATTAGTTGCTTATAACATGTTTGGAATCATCATTGTTCCACTTTCGTATCCCTTTGCATCTACACTAGGTTCTCCTATTATCACTTCTTTTGTACTTGTACTTTGGTAAGTCTGGTTCTTTTTCTGTTAGTTTGCATGTTTATGCCTTAATTATTTTAGTGTGTATTTTGTTTCACTTAAAAATTGCCCATCTATACCAAAATATGTAGTCATTAATTTATCATACTATTATGTTGTTATCTTTAATTGTTATCAGATATTCGATAGCACTATAAGCAAAATTTTAAGGTTGATGTTCGATGAGTCCGAATTTATACTTACAATTTTTATTTTTTATTTTTTTCAAGTATGTACCTTGTAAGGCCAGAGCTTTTCTTGTTGAATACATATATGAGAGGAAGGAGGATGCAAGAATATTGCGTAACAAGCTGGTTGAGCCACCCTTCTTACCCATGAAGGAAGGTCTTACATTGATGTGTTTAAGCATAGGGCTAACTACAAACAAGTTCTATGGTGATGATTGGTGCAACTTTGCCGATGATTATGATCTACGTGCTGGAGACCGCATAGAATTTGTACTACCCGATGAGGAATTGAATCTGGCGATAGAAACATATCACGGTGAGAAAAGGCTGCTTGCATTACCTCACATTGGTAGGTATTTAATCTTCCAAAATAAATTTTTCACTACTTTCTATATACATGCCAAATGTTATATATTTGTTAACCCCGTGTTGGATATACATCTTTGTTCTAACTTTATATACTTGGTTTTTTTCTAGCTCTCTATGATCTTTCTTCTGATGATTTCGAGCACGTTTAGTGTTGTATCTACTCTCGGGATATTGAGCTTACCTACGACCACACATGCTTTTTTCTATAATGCGTTTTTCAAGATACTTTCATCCGTTGTCGTCCATTTTTCCACGTGTTGACTGCCACTAACACCAAGGACAACATCATGGTTGGTTACCTCTGTCCTTGTTACAAAACCCAACAAACTTTGTGTGACACCCGAATAATTAAGCTACAGTAATCTTCTACTAATGAGGCCACATCACCACTGTTACTGTTGCTAATCTCACTTAGATTCAAAGCGTTTCAAATTCTAATTTAAAAATAAAATAAAAAATATAAATTTTCAAATGTCAAACCAAACATGTTCGTTGGGTTGCAAATATTCACTAGCTAATTATCATGTGGCAACCAACATCATTTGGCTCTCTAATTAATCTCTAGTAAAATATAAAGTGGTCCAACTGAGATAAGCGTAATCTTTTCAAAATAAATAAATGTTTATGTTTTTTCAACTAACTTGAAACTTCTTGGGCCTCTCCAAAATATCGTGCTTGATTTATGTGACAAGTGGTGTAATCAATAAAATTTTGGTTGGTATTACTTTAAAATGCAAAACATTGGAGAAAATACAAAACAGTAAATAAAAGAAACTAAAAAGAGAAAGGCCTAACTACTATTGTGCACTTGCAGCCCATTGCTACAATGCACAACCCAGCCCACCAACAAGCCATCTCCTTCCTCCCTTACAGAAGCTTGGCGTGGCAGAAATCCATGGCGCCCGGTTCATCGATGCTCGACGTCTGGCGCTACAGGGACGCCGGGAGGAGGATAAGACCATCCCCAAACGCATAGGCAAACCCTAGCGCCCACTTTCCCCTCCCCTCGCTCGTTCTCTTCCTCGCATCGCGCAGTCGCTCGCTACCGTCGTTGTTCCCATGGCCATCGGCTGCCCCGCGCCGCACCGCCGAGTCCCAGAAAACCCCCGACGTCTGTTACTTCATCCCTGACCACGCGTACGAGCCGGGAGCCGCCACACCGTCGGGATCGAGTGCTTCTCCCTGCCGGCCTTGCCACTGCCTCGCTGTCGTCATCGTCGATCTACACCACCACGACCTCTCCAGCCTCCCCGACCATGCCGTCGCGCTCACAGTGAGGCCCTCCACTGATCCCCCCTTTTCCCCCTTTGATTTGGACGCCGTAGGCCGCCATCACCGTCGTGCACGAACCCCTGCGTACGCGTGGGTGCGGCTGCCGCTCCTGCGCTGTTGGTGCCGTTGCTGTGCGCGCGCGCCCGCGCGTAGCCTCGCTGTGGCTTGCTGCTACTCGCCAACCGCTGCGCCTGCTCGCTGCTTTACTGCTCTGCTCGTTGCTCCTGCTGTTGTGTTGCTTTGGCTGCTGCTCCCGCCTCCCAGCCGTGCGCCCTCACCTGTTGTCGCTGCTCTCTACTGCTGCTCTTGCCGCTGGTACTGCTCCTTTCTACTAGCGCTACTCCGCTGCTTCCTTCTGCTGCTAGACTGCCGCGGCTATTGCTTATTGCTTCTGCTTCTTTTTTGCAACGCCGCTGCTGCTTGTTTGATCCGGCTACCATTGCCTGCTATCGATTGCTTTTTGCTGCTACTAGTGCGGCCGGTCCTGGTTAGCTTAGATTAGGGATTAATTAGTGGCTAGATTAGTCTGTCCAGATGACATGTGGGTCCCCACTGCCAATTTGACTAGTTAAATAAACCTATTAAAATACTAGTCTATTATCCACTTAAAAAGAAAATGTTGAATATGTGAGAATGACACCTGGGCCCCAACTGCAATTTTGACCAGTCAACAGTTGATTGTTGACTGAGTCAACTGGACACCCCCCCCCCCGGTCCCACCTATCATCCACTATGGCTACCCCACAGTAGGTATAATAAGTATATCCTATTTTTATTTTCGAATTATAATAAATCCAGAAATTCAGGAAAAAGTTTTAAAGTTAGAAGTTTAATTTAAAATAATTCGTAACTCGGATGAAAGTTTTCTACATGAAAGTTGCTCAGCATGATGAGATGCAACCGAATACGTAGTCCGTCCATCTACCACACATCCCTAGCATAGCAAACATGCAACCTTCCCCCTCCAGTTCGTCTGTCCGAAAATGCCGAACATCGGGGATACTTTCCCGGATGTTTTCACCCTTCACCGGTGTCATGTAACACTGTGTTAGAACACCCCTAGCGTTGCTTTTTGTCTTGTCATGCTTAGTATTGCTCTTGTTTGCTCTGTATTTACTGTTTCTTCCCCATCTTCTCTCCGGTAGACATCGAGACCGCAGTTGATGCCCTGTGATCG
>NC_057810.1:259000048-259135555 GCF_018294505.1 Triticum aestivum | reverse complement strand
CTACTGTAATTGATTGCTCCTATTCTGATGCATGGCCTGCTTTTGTACCTGTTGTTGTACCTTACCTGCTTACCCTAAACTGCTTAGTATAGGTTGGTTAGTGATCCATCAGTGACCCCCACATTTTCCTTGTTGCCCCTGCTTCATCATCGACGACGTGATCGACGACCAGAGCCCGACACCTCACATCACATCACACCCCCTTTGTTGCCCGACTCTATAGAGCTACTATCGAGTGTCGAGGGTGATACCTCGTAACACACTCCTGATGATAATTCTGTAGTTTAGCTATTCGGTCGTGATCATTGAGGGTGATTCCTCCTTGACCATTCCCGGTACGACTATGTCGTGCAACCCCTCAAGTGTGAACCTCGAGGGTGGTTCCTCTTATGTTCACCTTGATGATTACATTAGTGGAATCCAACGAGGGTGATTCCTCGGCTTTTCCCCTTGATGTTTGGGACACACGGTTACCTTGACTTTACTTGAGACAATTGATGGAGTCGGGTCAGCCCTGAGGGGTACCCGCGAGTTGATGTGAAAGTCGGGCGGGCCCGGAGAGCACCCGCGAGTTTTCCACGTGGCACGGCCGGGCAGTCTGGGCCCTTGCCGTAAGTCCACGAGACGGGGCGACGGGGTCACATTATCGTGAGTCTCTGCTTGCTTCTGCGAGCCCCCAATGCACTAACAGATTTGGGTATTTGTTCTGAGTTGGCCTCTGGCCTTTATGCACTAACCACCATGCGAGAATAGTTATGGGCCTTGACGTCGCAATATCAGCCGAAGCTTTGTTAGACGTCCAGTTCAGTAGAGTGACACAGTCGGATCGTGTTGGCCATCCAAGGCGGTGCTGGTATCCACCCTGATCGCAACGACCCGAAGTGCTGCGGGCAATGGGCCCAAGACCCCGGAGTGCTTAGGATGTAGACCGGCGGGGACCTCTCTGCTGAGCCTAGGTAGGGCTGCGACGTGTTGATCTTTTGAGGCCGGGCATTGACAAAGTAAAGTGTGTCCGGCCAGAGTAATCAAGCGTGTTGGGTAACGTGGTGCACCCCTGCAGGGAAGATATATATTCTAATACCGTGTCCACGGTAATGGACATTCAGACTTGTATCCTGATCTTAGAGCATCTCCAGCCGTTGGCCCCCAGGATGCATAAAAATCGCCCCCTAGGGGCGAGCCGGCGATACATTCGGTGTTGGGCGCGGTTTTGCACCCAGTCATCGCCCCATCTCGGCCCCAGGCGCCGATGTTGGCCCGCTTTTCAGCCCCATTTCGGCGAATAAAAGCCCATATGGGCAAGAATAGGCCCATATTCGGCATGGTTCGCCGTGGCTCGGCATTCAATTATCAACATAAATATATTTTTTATCACATATTTCATCACAGAAAAATCAAATACTTCAACAAAATAGTTCAACAACAAATAGTTCAATACAAATTATATAGTTCAACAAATAAATACTCATATGTCATCACACGTCGCGCCCGGCGTCGCCCTTGAGCCTCCATAGGTGCTCTATCAGATCTTGCTGCAGTTGATGATGCACCTATGGGTCTTGGATCTCCTGACGCATAGTGAGGTAGGCAGTCTAGGTTGCTGGTAGCTGGTGATCAACTTGGGCAAGAGAACCCTGCCTGTGGTATGGTTCAGTGTCAAACACTGGCTCTTCCTGCTCGCTCTTAATGATCATGTTGTGCAAGATGACACAGCAGGTCATGATCTCCCACATTTGATCTTTTGACCAGGTCTGAGCGGGGTATCGGACAACAGCAAATCAAGATTGGAGCACACCAAATGCCCGCTCGACATCCTTCCTGCAAGCCTCCTAAATCTTCGCAAACCAGGCGTTCTTGCCTCCTGGCACAGGGTTTGAGATGGTCTCCACAAATGTCGACCATCTTGGATAGATGCCATCATCTAGATAGTACCCCTTGTTGTAGTGCCGCCCATTGATCTCGAAGTTCACCAGAGGAGAATGACCTTCAACAAGCTTGGCAAAGATAGGAGAGCACTGCAGCACGTTGATGTCATTGTGAGTTCCTGGCATACCAAAGAAGGAGTGCCAAATCCAGATGTCCTGTGTTGCCACCGCCTCAAGTACCACACTGCAACTGCCTTTGACGCCTTTGTACATCCCCTGCCAAGCAAATGGGCAATTCTTCTATTTCTAATGCATGTAGTCGATGCTTCCAAGCATCCCAGGAAATCCTCTTGCTGCATTCTGTGCTAGGATCCGAGCAGTGTCTTCCGCATTGGGTGTTCTCAAGTATCGCGGTCCAAACACTGCCATCACTGCCCGACAGAACTTGTAGAAACAATCTATGCTGGTGGACTCGGCCATGCGCCCATAGTCGTCCTATGAGTCACCGGGAGCTTCGTATGCAAGCATCCTCATCGCTGTCGTGCACTTTTGGATCGAGGTGAATCCAAGTTTTCCGGTGCAATCCATCTTGCATTTGAAGTAGTTGTCGAACTCCCGGATGGAATTCACAATCCTGACGAAGGGCTTTCGGCTCATCCGATAACGGCGCCGAAATGTTTTGTCGCCGTGAAGTGGAGCATCGGCGAAGTAGTCGGAGTAGAGCATGCAGTAGCCTTCCAGACGATGCCGGTTCTTTGCTTTCACCCGCCCCGGCGCCGAGCCACCTCGCCGCGGCTTTTCATTGCTCACCAGCAGCTGGGCGAGGGCGGCGAGCACCATGAGATGCTCTTCTTCCTGGACGTCGGCCTCGGCTTCCTCCTCCAGCACCGCGGTGAGCGCTTCCTCGTCATCCGAGTCCATCGCCGAGGCAGGCAAATCGCCGAACACCTTGCGCCCGGTGGGCGTGCACCCGCCGCTAAACTGCCCCTTCGCGGCCGGAAACGGCGGCCGGAAATGCGCAGCTGCTGTCGGAGGGGCTGCCGCGGCGAACCTCTGCTACCTCTGCTATTTTTTATGATGGGGAATGGCTATCCAGAGGTGAAGGGCGGCGGGAGGCGCCGGGATATAGCTAGGGGCGGCCGAGAGCGCGGGGGGTGGGGCGAGTCGGGGAAGAAAATCTTGACTTTTCCACCTAACGGCGTGGGCCAGCCGTGCTTTTCCCTTGCGCCGGAGCCCCCGATAGCCCCCTAGCGCGCCGGGTTCAGCCTGCGGCCGCTGGGCGGAAAAAAGGGCCGAACCAGCGCTTTTCGTTGTCCTGGGGGCGCGACTGGGGCGTTTTTTTGGCGCCGGCGCCGAAAAAGTCGCCTGGGGCCTGTTGGGGGCGCGGCTGGAGATGCTCTTATACAACTAGAAATGGATACTTGAGATATGTGATGGATATGTGGCTTCGAGATTGCTTTCTCGCAGGGAGTCGAGGAAGGATCTCTAGGCATTGTTTCTACAACATGTTTGTTATTTATTAAAATGCTATTCTTTACTCCTCTACATGCTGCAAGATGCTTGGAGCTACTTGAAGATGCTAGTCTTCCATAGTGTAGGCCTTCCCCCTCTACTATGGCATTCTATAGTTTAGTCCACAGATACATACCTTCCTTTGATACCAATGAATACTTAGTATAGATCTGATGCTTGCAAGTACTTTGGATGAGTACTCACGGTTGCTTTGCTACCCCTTTTCCCCCTTCTTTCTTCTTTCCGGTTGATGCAACCAGATGATGGATCCCTGGAGCTAGATACCACCGCCGACGGATACTACTACGTGGAGACCGCCGATGACCAGGAGTAGTTAGGAGGTCCCAGGCAGGAGGCCTTGCCTCTTCGATCGTTGTTACTTTTGTGTTTGCCTTCTTAAGGCATCCTTGTTTAACTTATGTCTGTACTCGGATATTGTTGCTTCCGCTGACTCTTGTGTATCAAGCTATGTATTCAAGCCCTCGAGGCCCCTGGCTTGTAATATAAAGCTTGTATTCTTTTGTTTGTGTTTAGAGTTGTGTTGTGATATCTTCTCTAGAGTCCCTGATCTTGATTGTACACATGCGTGTATGATTAGTGTACGATTGAATTGGGGGTGTCACAAGTTGGTATCAGAGTCGGCTGCATGTAGGATCCCCCTTTCAAACTCCTTGGCCGAAGTTGAGTCTAGTCCTTCAAAAACTATTTTAATAACATGGTTGTGAGGCTCACGGGCCCATGTCGCCATTGGGTGCTATTAGGATCTTTTATTCCTCGTCTATACTCTGGGAATCTGATCTCTCTTCTATTTGGGTTAAATGATTTTGCTGACTCTAACTCTAGGTTCTCGTAAATACTTTCCCGAACAGCCCCTCACTCCAGATGATTGCCTGGTGCACCAGAAGATTCTGAAGATACTCTCTGATGTTTTCCCGAGACCCTTGTGCCCTTCGCCGTTGTGACTCCTACCACCGATAAATCCTTATGTGTAACTACCTACATTGTCGTTCATACCTTCATCCCAGTTGCTCTTGTTATTACATGATGTCTTGAAATACTCTTCGATATTCTGAGAATCCTTTTGAGCCTACTGCCTTGCAGTTCTTTGCCACATGAATAATCCTACGGATAATTACTCGCGCTTACCGAGTATCCGTTGTCCATAGTTGCTCATGTGTTTCACAAAATTCTTTGGAATACTATTCGATCTTCCTAAAATCCTCGGTAGCCTATTACTCTTGTTCCTCCTTACCTGCTTACATTATGGTTACTCCCTTATGTCTAGCAATACTCATTAGCATCCTTTGTCATTGTAATTTCGAGTATTTGATTCGATATGTTTGTGTAGGATCGAAAGTATGTCTATAGGGGGGTGATTAGACTACTTGACCAAATAAAAAACTTGCCTTTTCCCAATTTTAGTTCTTGGCAGATTTTAGCAACTTAGCACAAGTCAAGAAATCAACCTACACATGCAATTCTAAGAGTATAGCAGCGGAATGTAACATAATTGCATATGAAGGTAAAGGGGAGGAGTTTGAGAAGGCAAACACAATTGGAGACACGGACGTTTTTGTCGTGGTTCCGATAGGTGGTGCTATCGTACATCCAGGTTGATGGAGACTTCAACCCACGAAGGGTAACGGCTGCGCGAGTCCACGGAGGGCTCCACCCACGAAGGGTCCATGAAGAAGCAACCTTGTCTATCCCACCATGGCCATCGCCCACGAAGGACTTGCCTCACTAGGGTATATCTTCACGAAGTAGGCGATCTCCTTGCCCTTACAAACTCCTTGGTTCAACTCCACAATCTTGTCGGAGGCTCCCAAGTGACACCTAGCCAATCTAGGAGACACCACTCTCCAAGAAGTAACAAATGGTGTGTTGATGATGAACTCCTTGCTCTTGTGCCTTCTTCTTCTGCTTCTTCTTCCTCTTCTTCGTCTTCTTCTTCCTCTTCTTCTTCTTCTTCTTCTTCTTCTTCTTCTTCTTCTTCTTCTTCTTCTTCTTCTTCTTCTGTTTCTTCTTTCTCTTCTTCTTTCTCTTCTTCTTCTTCTACTTCTTCTTCTTCTTCTTCTTCTTCTTCTTCTTCTTCTTCTTCTTCTTCTTCTTCTTCTTCTTCTTCTTCTTCTTCAAATGATAGTCTCCCCAACACTCAACTCTCTCTCACAGGATTTGGATTTGGTGGAAAGAAGATTTGAGTGGAAAGCAACTTGGGGAAGGCTAGAGATCAAGATTCATATGGTAGGAATGGAATATCTTGACCTCAACACAAGTGTAGGTGGTTCTCTCTCAGAAAATGTATCTTGGAAGTGTAGGTATGTTCTGATGGCTTTCTCCACGAATGAAGAGTGGGTGAAGGGGTATATATAGCCTCCACACAAAATCTAACTGTTACACACAACTTACCAATCTCGGTGGGACCAAATCGTAAAACTCGGTCGGACCGATTTAGCAAATAATGTGACCGTTAGGATTTTCGGTGGGACCGACATGTCAACTCGGTGGGACCGATATGGTTAGGGGTAGGGCATAACGTAATCTCGGTGAGACCGATTACTCAAACTCGGTGGGACCAATTTTAGTAATAAGCTAACCAGAGAGTTGGTCAGGCAAACTCGGTGGGACCGATTCGCTCATCTCAGTGAGACCGAAACGTTATGAAAGGGAAATAGAGAGTTTGCATTGCAATCTCGGTGGGACCGATCGCTCATCTCGGTTGGACCGAAACGTTACGAAGGGAAACAGAGAGATTACAATCCCATCTCGGTGAAACCGAGATCCCTATCGGTGAGACCGATTTGACTAGGGTTTGTGGCAGTGGCTATGACATCTGAACTTGGTGGCGCCGGATGGAAAGAATCGGTGGGGCTGAGTTGGACTTTTGGTTTTGGTCATATGTGGATGTGAGAAAGTAGTTGAGGGCTTTGGAGCATATCACTAAGCATTTTGAGCAAGAAAGCCATTAAGCAACACCTCATCCCTCCTTGATAGTATTGGCTTTTCCTATAGACTCAATGTGATCTTGGATCACTAATATAGAAAATGTAGAGTCTTGTGCTTTGAGCTTGAGCCAACCCTTTTGTCCTTAGCATTTTGAGGGATCCACTTTTCTCATCCATGCCATGCCAATCATTGAGCTTTCCTGAAATATTTATCTTGAAATAGCATTAGCTCAATGAGATATATGCTGTTAGGAATTACCAAAACCACCCAGGGATAGTTGCACTTTCAGTTTGTGAATGCCCGCGATCATCAGTCCTAATGAGAATTCTTCTCTTGGTTCAGACGTCCCTCCGGACATGAGCTGGTGTTCGACAAATCAAACCTTGATTGATTGTTGATCTATGTCTATTCAACTTACTTTTCTTTGGTAAGAGCCTCTACTTCTGATCTCTCGATTTGCAAATCATAATTCCTTTGCACTTTAGCTTTGAATTAGTTAGTTGTTTCTATAATCTGATCTCCTTGCATTCTTTCTTCTTCTGATTGAGTATCGATACTCACATCAGATCCCTTATGGACCACCAGTTCCTTTATTGGATCGTTTCCGACAGCGTCTTCCATTTTCAATAACCTTGTGAGTCTTTCCTCGGATACATAATGCCTTCGGTAAATTGCATCCCCCGCTCTTGTGAACCATACTCTCCTTCCGGGCTTGAGTTATTTACTCGTGAAGTTTGTGGTATATGTTCCTAAGATGCCCCTATGGGTTGAATCTATGTCTTCCCTAAATCCGTGTGAACTCGAAAGTCATACGGGTTATACTTCGTTGGCTTTTCATCAGGTAAATTTCCAACACTACAACTTTTTCAAAAGGGAGAAGTGAATGGAAAGTTGTGTGTTAGAGAAGTGGGAGTTGACCTTGAACCTTTGTGTTCATGCCCATGGACCCGATGTGGAACTTACCATGGAAGCTTCTTGTTATAATAATAATCCCCTTGTGATAAGTTCATTTTGTATCTATGTTTGGTCCTTTGCAATTGTGGTTCCAGCCATGATTGTTCTCCTTTGATTCCATTTCTCGGACAAGTTAAAGTACTTGTCTTCTTCAGATCATTTCACCTGTCTGATCTCTACTTTGATCTACCTTCGAGTATTACCCTATGCTATCTCGAGAATATCATGGAACTACGTAACTTCTTATGAGTTCTTCATCAACTATTATTTCTCGCCGATTCCCATTTTTCCACGAGTTTTGAGTTGTTAGACACTCGAGAACACCGATAACTAGTTCGAGTCTACACTTTCCTTTCCATTGTTTTGTTAACATTTCTTGTAACCTAACATACCTGAGCAGTGATAATCCCTGCTTATGTAAACACCTCGGTGTACAAACTCTGTCAGTAAGACCTTGTTACTATTGTTGATGACATTCCGGTAGCCACCGATGGACGAGAACTTTGCCTATTGGTCCGCCTCGTCTTAACGAGCAGGAAAATGGTTCTCTTCATCCCTCGCCCTTGGTGCCGACATTGTTGCCGACATAACTGACAGGCAATACTCTGACCTGCCTTGCTATCATGACTGTGCAAGATGTCAGCGCTCTTTCTACTTTTAACCCACATGGTGGGCCCATAACCCACAGTTCCACACGATCGAAACTTGACACTCCTGTACACCCCTGTTTCTAAAGCTATTCTCATGTTTGGCTTTGTATGAAAATCACGAGCCACCTTCCGAGAGATGATCTATCTGGTATCAGACGCAATACTTATTCCCATTGCTCTGAACTCCTTTCACCCTTTGTTTCAGGCAACGAACGATTGCCTGCCCAGTTGAAGCTTCTTATTGCACCTTCTTACCTTACTCTCGACAACTTTCTTGTCTTTCAACTCGAGAGATGCCTCTATGACACGTCACTAAGATAGCCCCTAGGTACCTATCTCGTGTTGAGCTTCATCCTTCCCGAGTCTTTCCCCCTTACTCCACCCCCTTAAATCTCGGGGCGAGATTTCTTGTAGTGGAGTAGAATTGTGACGCCCGGATAATTAAGCTACAGTAATCCTCTACTAATGAGGCCACTTCACCACTGTTACTGTTGCTAATCTCACTTAGATTCAAAGCGTTTCAAAATCTAATTTAAAAATAAAATCGAAAATATAAATTTTTAAATGTCAAACCAAAAATGTTTGTTGGGTTGAAAATATTCACTAGCTAATTATCATGTGGCAACCAACATCATTTGGCTCTCTGATTAATCTCTAGTAAAATATAAAGTGGTCCAACTGAGATAAGCGTAACCTTTTCAAAATAAATAAATGTTTATGTTTTTCCAACTAACTTGAAACTTCTTGGGCCTCTCCAAAATATCGTGCTTGATTTATGTGACAAGCGGTGTAATCAATAAAATTCGTTTGGTATTACTTTAAAATGCAAAACATTGGAGAAAATACAAAATAGTAAATAAAACAAACTAAAAAGAGAAAGGCCTAAACACTATTGTGCACTTGCAGCCCATTGCTACAGTGCACAACCCAGCCCACCAACAAGCCATCTCCTTCCTCCCTGTACAGAAGCTTGGCATGGCAGAAATCCACGGCGCCCGGTTCGTCGATGCTCGACGTCTGGCGCTACAATGACGCCAGGAGGAGGATAAGACCATCCCCAAACGCATAGGCAAACCCTAGCGCCCACTTTCCCCTCCCCTCGCTCGTTCTCTTCCTCGCATCGCGCAGTCGCTCGCTACCGTCGCTGTTGCCATGGCCATCGGCTGCCCCGCGCCGCACCGCCGAGTCCCTGAGAACCCCCGACATCCGCTGCTTCATCCCCGACCACGCGTACGAGCCGGGATCCACCACACCGTCGGGATCGAGTGCTTCTCCTCGTTCGGTCTTGCCACTGCCTCGTCGTCGTCGATGTCGATCTACACCACCACAACCTCCCCGACCACGCCGTCGCGCTCACAGTGAGGCCCTCCGCCGATCCCCCCTTTTCCCCCTTTGATTTGGACGCCGTAGGTCGCCATCACCGTCGTGCATGAACCCCTGCGTACGCGTGGGTGCGGCTGCCGCTCCTGCGCTGTTGGTGCCGTTGCTGTGCACGTGCGCCTGCGCGTAGCCTCGCCGCGGCTTGCTGCTGCTTGCTAACCGCTGCGCCTGCTTGCTGCTTCACTACTCTGCTCGCTGCTCCTGCTGTTGCGCTGCTTTGGCTGCTGCTCCCGCCTCCCAGCCGTGCGCCCTCACCTGTTGCCGCTGCTCTCTACTGCTGCTCTTGCCGCTAGTACTGCTCCTTGCTACTAGCGCTGCTCCGATGCTTCCTTCTGCTGCTAGACTGTCGTGGCTATTGCTTGTTGCTTCTGCTTCTTTTTTGCAACGCCGCTGCTGCTTGTTTGGTCCGGCTACCATTGCCTGCTACCGATTGCTTTTTGCTGCTACCAGTCTGGCCGGTCCTGGTTAGCTTAGGTTAGGGATTAATTAGTGGCTAGATTAGTCTATGTCCAGATGACATGTGGGTCCCCATTGCTAATTTGACTAGTTAAATAATCCTATTAAAATACTAGTCTATATCCACTTAAAAAGAAAATGTTAAATATGTGAGAATGACACATGGGCCCCAGCTGCAGTTTTGACCAGTCAACAGTCAACAGTTGATTGACTGAGTCAACTGGACCCCACCCCTTGGTCCCACCTATCATCCACTATGGCTACCCCACAGTAGGTATAATAAGTATATCCTATTTTTATTTTTGAATTATAATAAATCCAGAAATTCAGAAAAATGTTTTAAACTTAGAAGTTTAATTTAAAATAATCTGTAATCGGATGAAAAGTTTTCTACATGAAAGTTGCTCAGAACGACGAGAAGAATCCGAATACGCAGTCTGTTCGTCTGCCACACATCCCTAGCATAGCGAACATGCAACCTTCCCCCTCCAGTTCGTCTGCCCGAAAATGCCTAACACCAGGGATACTTTCCCGGATGTTTTTCCCCTTCACCGGTATCATGTAACACTGCATTAGAACACCCCTAGCACTGCTTTTTGTCTTGTCATGCTTAGTATTGCTCCTGTTTGCTCTGTATTAACTGTTTCTTCCCCCTCTTCTCTGCGGTAGACCCCGAGACCGCAGCTGATGCCCTTGTGATCGACTACGTCACCGACGACCCTTCTTCCCCTTTCAGCGGAGCTTCCATGGAAGCCCCCCCCCCCTTTGATCATCCCGATATCGCCTATTCCATACTCTCATGCTTGCATTAGATTTTGCTATTGTAATTGATTGCTCCTATTCTGATGCATAGCCTGCTTTTGTACCTGTTGTTGCACCTTACTTGCTTATCCTAAACTTCTTAGTATAGGTTGGTTAGTGATCCATCAGTGCCCCCCACCTTGTCCTTGTTGCCCCTGCTTCATCATCGAAGTCTTGATCAACGTGATCGATGACCAGAGCCCGACACCTCACATCACATCATACCTCCTTTGTTGCCCGACTCTGCAAAGCTACTATCGAGTGCCGAGGGTGATACCTCGTAACGCACTCCTGATGATAATTTTGTAGTGTAGCTATTCGGTCGTGATCATCGAGGGTGATTCCTCCTTGACCACTCCCGATACGACTATGTCGTGCAACCCCTCAAGTGCGAACCTCGAGGGTGGTTCCTCTTACGTTCACCTTGATGATTACATTGAGTGGAATCCATCGAGGGTGATTCCTCGGGTTTTCCCCTTGATGTTTTGGACACACGGTTACCTTGACTTTACTTGAGACCATTGATGGAGTCGGGTTGGCCCTGAGGGGTACGCACGAGTTGATGTGAAAGTCGGGCGGGCCCAGAGAGCACCCGCGAGTTTTCCACGTGGCACGGCCGGGCAGTCCGGGCACTTGCCGTAAGTCCACGAGACAAGGCGACGGGGTCACATTATCATGAGTCTCTGCTCGTTTCCGCGAGCCCCCAATGCACTAACATATTTGGGCATTTGTTCTGAGTTGGCCTCTGGCCTTTACGCACTAACCACCATGCGAGAATAGTTATGGGCCTCGACGTCGCAGTATCAGCCGAAGCTTTGTCAAACGTCCAGTTCAGCAGTGCGGCACGGTCGGATCGTGCTGGCCATCCGAGGCGGTGCTGGTATCCACCCTGCTCGCAACGACCCAGAGTCCTGCGGGCGATGGGCCCAAGACCCCGGAGTGCTTAGGATGTAGACCGCCGGGGACTTGTCTGCTGAGCTTAGGTAGGGTTGCGACGTGTTGATCTTCCGAGGCCGGGAATTGACCCAGTAAAGTGTGTTTGGCCAGAGTAATCAAGCGTGTTGGGTAACATGGTGCACCCCTGCAGGGAAGATATATATTCGAATACCATGTCCAAGGTAATGGACGTTCGGACTTGTATCCTGATCTTATACAACTAGAAATGGATACTTGAGATATGTGATGGATATGTGGCTCCGAGATTGCTTTCTCGCAGGGAGTCGAGGAAGGATCTCTGGGCGTTGTTTCTACAACATGTTTGTTATTTATTAAAATGCTATTCTTTACTCTTCTACATGCTACAAGATGATTGGTGCTACTTGAAGATGCTAGTCTTCGATAGGCTAGGCCTTCCCCCTCTATTCCGGCATTCTGTAGTTCAGTCCACAGATACATACCTTCCTTTGATACCAATGCATACTTAGTATAGACCTGATGCTTGCGAGTACTTTGGATGAGTACTCACGGTTGCTTTGCTACCCCCTTTCCCCCTTCTTTCTTATTTCCGGTTGATGCAACCAGATGATGGATCCCTGGAGCCAGATGCCACCGCCGACAGATACTACTACATGGAGACCGCCAACAACCAGGAGTAGTTAGGAGGTCTCAGGCAGGAGGCCTTGCCTCTTCGATCGTTGTTGCTTTTGTGTTTGCCTTCTTAAGGCATCCTTGTTTAACTTATGTCTGTAATAAGATATTGTTGCTTCCGCTGACTCTTGTGTATCGAGCTATGTATTCGAGCCCTCGAGGGCCCTGGCTTGTAATATAAAGCTTCTATTCTTTTATTTGTGTTTAGAGTTGTGTTGTGATATCTTCCCGTGAGTCCCTGATATTGATCGTACATGTTTGCGTGTATGATCAATGTACGATTGAATCGGGGGTGTCACACTTTGCTTCGTATATCTACATTTACTCTTCTACGATGTTGAGTTAATCTTGCTTGTATATAAAATTCTAAATAAACAATTTATTAATCCAACACCAACATAACTTTGGTAGTTCTCTTTTTTTATTTGCTTAATTATTAACTTGGACATGCTGAGAAATATATTAGTTTCAATATGAAAAAGTTATGTTGATTGCGCACTCAGTGCATTCAGTATTTATTTTGAATGTTCAAATGAAAAATCAACCCTTTTCATTTCTCTTTTATTTCTGTTTCTTTTACAAAATTCCAAAGAGTGTTATCTCGATCCTGAAGAGATGGGTGGATGTGCCAACCAGTGCTAGGATGAACCTTGAAGCTCCTGATGAACCTACCCATGTTATCACTTCTTCATCATACTCCATCTGCAAAAAAGACGACAGGATGGTAATTGAAAATTCTTCTTTCAAAGAGTTCCTGTTAGTTGCATCCTTTGTTGAAGATAACGTTGTTCTAATCACATTCAAAGAGGGCAATGGTCGTTCTATGTCCATCATCATTCGGCACATTCCATAGATTCTGTTAGTACCAGCAGTTAAAATGGAAGCAAGGGCGCCTCTCCTGGTGGTGTTCAGTGGAATGCTCACACACACACACACACACACACACACACACACACACACACACAAGTGCCAACAAGTTCCTTTAGAGTCACTCAGATCCTCAAGTGCTACAAAAATCAAATTTCACAAGTTCAAGGGAACGACAACAAATGTCACGTGAAACAGGGTACATTTTTCTTTAAAAATAAACCTTACCAACAGAGGATAAAGGGACAACATATCTCCACCCCCGATAAAAATCAACACCAATCAACGTTCCATAGTGCTCAAGCCTAACACTCATTATATCACGGTGACGGAGACCATAATCAGTCACCGGTCTCTCCCAAGAAGCACCATGGCTAAATAGAACACCATATATATCACCCTCACTACAGCGAAGAGCAAGATCTGTATCTTTGTCACCCCTCCTTATACCTAAGACCCTGCACTGCTCGATGTACCGAGCAACATGAGCTCTAACACTGCACGAAAGATACTGCAAAATGTGAAGGAAATATGCCCTCAAGGCAATAATAAAGTTATTATTTATTTCCTTATTTCATGATAAATGTTTATTATTCATGCTAGAATTGTATTGACCGGAAACTTGATCCATGTGTGAATACATAGACAAACATAGTGTCACTAGTATGCCTCTACTTGACTAGCTCGTGAATCATAGATGGTTAAGTTTCCTAGCCATAGACATGAGTTGTCATTTGATTAACGGGATCACGTCATTAGGAAAATGATGTGATTGACTTGACCCATTCCGTTAGCTTAGCACTTGATCGTTTAGTATGTTGCTATTGCTTTCTTCATGACTTATACAAGTTCCTATAACTATGAGATTATGCAACTCCCGTTTACCGGAGGAACACTTTGTGTGCTACCAAACGTCACAACGTAACTGGGTGATTATAAAGGAGCTCTACAGGTGTCTCCAAAGGTACATGTTGAGTTGGCGTATTTCGAGATTAGGTTTTGTCACTCCGATTGTCGGAGAGGTATCTCTGGGCCCTCTCTGTAATGCACATCAATATAAGCCTTGCAAGCAATGTAGCTAAATGAGTTAGTTACGGAATGATGCATTATGTAACGAGTAAAGAGACTTGCCGGTAACAAGATTGAACTAGGTATTGGATACCGATGATCGAATCTCGGGCAAGTAACATACCGATGACAAAGGGAACAACATATCTTGTTATGCGGTTTGACCAATAAAGATCTTTGTAGAATATGTAGGAGCCAATATAAGCATCCAGGTTCCGCTATTGGTTATTGACCAGAAATGAGTCTCGGTCATGTCTACATAGTTCTCGAACCCGTAGGGTCCGCACGCTTAAGGTTTCGATGACAGTTATATTATGAGTTTATGAGTTTTGATGTGCCGAAGTTTGTTCGGAGTCCAGGATGAGATTACGGACATTACGAGTAGTCTCGAAATGGTCGAGATGTAAAGATCGATATATTGGACGACTATATTCGGACTTCGGAAAGGTTCCGAGTGATTCGGGTATTTTTCGGAGTACCGGAGAGTTACGGGAATTTGCCGGGGAGTATATGGGCCTTATTGGGCCATACGGGAATAGAGGAGAGAGGCCAAAAGGAAGGAGGCCTACTCCCCCCCCTCTGGTCCAAATTGGACAAGGGGTGGTGGGAGTAGGACTCCCCCCTTGGCGCACCCTCCTCCTTGGCCGGTCGCCTCCCCCCTTGCTCCTTTATATACGGGGGCAGGGGGCACCCCATAGACACAACAACAATTGATCTCTTTATCTCTTAGCCGTGTGCGATGCCCCCCTCCACCATAGTCCTCGATAATATTGTAGTGGTGCTTAGGCGAAGCCCTGCGACGGTAGAACATCAAGATCGTCACCACGCCGTCGTGCTGACGGAACTCTTCCCCGACATTCTGCTAGATCGGAGTACGGGGACCGTCATCGAGCTGAACGTGTGCTAGAACTCGGAGGTGCCGTAGTTTCGGTGCTTGATCGGTCGGGCCGTGAAGACGTGCGACTACATCAACCACGTTGTTCTAACGCTTCCGCTTTCAGTCTACGAGGGTACGTGGACAACACTCTCCCCTCTTGTTGCTACGCATCCCATGATCTTGCGTGTGCGTAGGGAAATTTTTGAAATTACTACGTTCCCCAAAAGTGGCATTCGAGCCTGGTTTTATGCGTAGATGTTATATGCACGAGTAGAACACAAGTGAGTTGTGGGCGATACAAGTCATACTGCTTACCAGCATGTCATACTTTGGTTCGGCGGTATTGTTGGATGAAGCGGCCCGGACCGACATTACGCGTACGCTTACGCGAGACTGGTTCTACCGACGTGCTTTGCACACAAGTGGCTGGCCGGTGTCAGTTTCTCCAACTTTAGTTGAACCGAGTGTGGCTAAGCCCGGTCCTTGCGAAGGTTAAAACATCACTAACTTGATGAACTATCGTTGTGGTTTTGATGCGTAGGTAAGAACGGTTATTGCTCAGCCCGTAGCAGCCACGTAAAATTTGCAACAACAAAGTAGAGGACGTCTAACTTGTTTTTGCAGGGCATGTTGTGATGTGATATGGTCAAGATGTGATGTTATATTTTATTGTATGAGATGATCATGTTTTGTAACCGAGTTATTGGCAACTGGCAGGAATGCTTGTCGCTTTATTGTATGAAATGCAAGCATCCTGTAATTGCTTTACTTTATTACTAAGCGGTAGCAATAGTCGTAGAAGCAATAGATGGCGAAACGACAACGATGCTATGATGGAGATCAAGGTGTCGCGCCGGTGACGATGGTGATCACGACGGTGCTTCGGAGATGGAGATCACAAGCACAAGATGATGATGGCCATATCATATCACTTATATTGATTGCATCTGATGTTTATCCTTTATGCATCTTATTTTGCTTTGATTGACGGTAGCATTATAAGATGATATCTCACTAATTATCAAGAAGTGTTCTCCGCGAGTATGCACTGTTGTGAAAGTTCTTCGTGTTGAGACACCACGTGATGATCGGGTGTGATAGGCTCTATGTTCAAATACAACGGGTGCAAAACAGTTGCACACGTGGAATACTCAGGTTAAACTTGACGAGCCTAGCATATACAGATATGGCCTTGGAACACGGAGACCGAAAGGTCGAACGTGAATCATATAGTAGATATGATCAACATAGTGATGTTCACCATTGAAAACTACTCCATCTCACGTGATGATCGGACATGGTTTAGTTGATTTGGATCACGTGATCACTTAGATGACTAGAGAGATGTCTATCTAAGTGGGAGTTCTTAAGTAATATGATTAATTGAACATTAATTTATCATGAACTTAGTCCTGATAGTATTTTGCAAATTATGTTATAAATCAATAGCTCGCGTTGTTGCTTCCCTATGTTTATTTTGATATGTTCCTAGAGAAAATTATGTTGAAAGATGTTAGTAGCAATGATGCGGATTGAATCCGTGATCTGAAGTTTATCCTCATTGATGCACAGAAGAATTATGTCCTTGATGCACCGCTAGGTGACAGACCTATTGCAAGAGCAGATGCAGACGTTATGAACGTTTGGCTAGCTCAATATGATGACTACTTGATAGTTTAGTGCACCATGCTTAACGGCTTAGAATCGGGACGTCAAAGACGTTTTGAACGTCATGGACCATATGAGATGTTCCATGAGTTGAAGTTAATATTTCAAGCAAATACCCGAGTTGAGAGATATAAAGTCTCCAACAAGTTCTATAGCTAAAAGATGGAGGAGAATCGCTCAACTAGTGAGCATGTGCTCAGATTGTCTGGGTCCTACAATCACTTGAATCAAGTGGGAGTTAATCTTCTAGATAATATAGTGATTGACAGAGTTCTCTAGTCACCATCACCAAGTTAATAGAACTTCGTGATGAACTATAGTATGCAAAGGATGACGAAAACGATTCCCGAGCTCTTTGCGATATTGAAATCAACGAAGGTAGAAATCAAGAAAGAGCATCAAGTGTTGATGATTGACAAGACCACTAGACAAGGGCAAAGGGAAAGAAAGGGAACTTCAAGTAGAATGACAAGCAAGTTGTCACTCCTGCGAAGAAGCCCAAAACTGGACCAAAGCCTGAAACTGAGTGCTTACACTGCAAGAAATGGTCACTAGAAACGGAAATGCCCTGAATATTTGGTGGATAAGAAGGATGGAAAAGTGAACAAGGGTATATTTGATATACAGGTTATTGATGTGTGCCTTACTAGTGTTTATAGTAGCCCCTCAGTATTTGATACTTGTTCGGTTGCTAAGATTAGTAACTCGAAACAGGAGTTACATAATAAACAGAGACTAGTTGAGGGGAAGTGACAATAAGTGTTGGAAGTAGTTCCAAGATTGATATGATCATCATCACACTCCCTATACTTTTGGGATTAGTGTTAAACCTAAATAAATGTTATTTGGCGTTTGCGTTGAGCATGAATATGATTTGATCATGTTTATTGCAATACGGTTATTCATTTAAAGTCAGAGAATAATTGTTGTTCTGTTTACATGAATAAAACCTTCAATGGTCATACACCCAATGAAAATTGTTTGTTGGATCTCGATCGTAGTGATACACATATTCATAATATTGATGCCAAAAGATGCAAAGTTAATAATGATAGTTCAACTTATTTGTGGCACTGCCGTTTGGATCATATCGGTGTAAAGCGCATGAAGAAACTCCATAAAGATGGACTTTTAGAATCACTTGGTTATGAATCATTTGATGCTTGCGAATCGTGCCTTTTGGGCAAGATGACTAAAACTCCGTTCTTCGAAACAATGGAACGAGCAACAAACTTGTTGGAAATAATACATACTGATTTATGCAGACCAATGGGTATTAAGGCTCGTGGCAGGTGTCGTTATTTTCTGACCTTCACAGATGATTTGAGCAGATATGGGTATATCTACTTGATGAAACATAAGTCTGAAATAGTTGAAAGGTTCAAAGAATTTCAGAGTGAAGTGTAAAATCATCGTGACAAGAAAATAAAGTTTCTGCGATCTGATCGTGGAGATGAATATTTGAGTTATGAGTTTGGCCTTCAGTTAAAACAATGTGGAATAGTTTCACAAACTCATGCCACCTGGAACACCACAGTGTAACGGTCTGTCCGAACGTCATAACCGCACTTTATTTGATATGGTGCGATCAATGATGTCTCTTACCGATTTACCAATATCATTTTGGGGTTATGCATTAGAGATAGCTACATCCACATTTAAATAGGGCACAATCTAAATCCATTGAGACGACACCGTATGAACTATGGTTTAGCATTAAACCCAAGTTGTCGTTTCTTAAAGTTTGAGGTTGCGATGCTTATGTGAAAAAGTTTCATCCTGATAAGCTCAAACCCAAATCGGAGAAGTGCGTCTTCATAGAATGCCCAAAGGAAACTGTTGGGTACACCTTCTATCACAGATCCGAAGGCAAGATATTCGTTGCTAAAAATGGATCCTTTCTAGAGAAGGAGTTTCTCTCAAAAGAAGTGAGTGGGAGGAAAGTAGAAGTTGATAAGGTAATTGTATCTTCTCCTGAATTGGAAAGTAATTCATCACAGAAATTAGTTCCAGTGATTCTTACACCAATTAGTGAGGAAGTTAATGATGATGATCATGAAACTTCAGATCAAGTTATTATAGAAACTTGTAGGTCTTCCAGAGTACGGTCCGCACCAGAGTGGTACGGTGATCCTATTCTAGAAGTCATGTTACTAGACCATGATGAACCTATGAACTATGAGGAAGCGATGATGAGCCCAGATTCCATGAAATGGATTGAAGCCATGAAATCTGAGATGGGATCCATGTATGAGAACAAAGTGTGGACTTTGATTGACTTGCCCGATGATCGGTGAGTCATTAAGAATAAATGGATCTTCAAGAGGAAGACAGACGTTGATAGTAGTGTTACTATCTACAAAGCTCAACTTGTCGCAAAAAGGTTTTTGACAAGTTCAAGGTGTTGACTACAATGAGATTTTCTCAACTATAGCGATGCTTAAGTCTGTCTGAATCATGTTAGCAATTGCCACATTTTACGAAATCTGGCAAATGGATGTCAAAACTACATTCCTTAATGGTTTTCTTAAAGAAGAGTTGTATATGATGCAATCAGAAGGTTTTGTCAATCCTAAAGGTGCTAACAAAATGTGCAAGCTCCAGCGATCCATCTATGGACTGGTGCAAGCATCTCGGAGTTGGAATATACGCTTTGATAAGTTGATCAAAGCATATAGTTTTATACAGACTTGCAGTGAAGCCTGTATTTACAATAAAGTGAGTGGGAGCACTACAGCCTTTCTATAAGTATATGTGAGTGACATATTGTTGATCAGAAATGATGTAGAATTTTTCTGGAAAGCATAAAGAAGTGTCTGAAAGGAGTTCTTTAAAATAAAGACCTTAGTAAAGCTACTTACATATTGGGCATCAAGATCTATAAGATAGATCAAGACGCTTGATAAGATTTTTCAATGAGTATATACCTTGGCAAGTTTTGAAATAGTTCAAAATGGATCAGTCAAAAAAAGAATTCTTGTCTGTATTACAAGGTGTAAAGTTGAGTAAGACTCAAAACCCGACCATGGCAGAAAATAGAAATAGAATGAAAAGTCATTCCCTATGTCTCAGTCATAGGTTCTATAAAGTATGCTATGTTGTGTACCAAACCTATTGTATACCTTGCTCTGAATTTGGCAAGGGAATACAATTCTGATCTAAGAGTAGATCACTGGACAACGGTCAAGAATATCCTTAGTAAGGACTAAGGAAATGTTTCTCGATTATGGAGGTGATAAAAGAGCTTGTCGTAAAGAGTTACATCGGTGCAAGCTTTTGCACACATATTGAAAGTGGGAGCAATTAGCTATAGTAGCTCCGTGCAGAGCATTGTAGACATAGAATATTTGCAAAATACATACGACTCTGAATGTGACAGACCCATTGACTAAACTTCTCTCGCGAGCAAAACATGATCATACCTTAGTACTCTTTGGGTGTTAATCACATAGAGATGTGAACTAGATTATTGACTCTAGTAAACACTTTGGGTGTTGATCACATGATTATGTGAACTATGGGTATTAATCATATACAGATATGAGTATTGGTGTTAAATCACATGATGATGTGAACTAGATTATTGACTCTAGTGCAAGTGGGAGACTGAAGGAAATATGCCCTAGAGGCAATAATAAAGTTATTATTTATTTCCTTATTTCATGATAAATGTTTATTATTCATGCTAGAATTGTATTGACCGGAAACTTGATACATGTGTGAATACATAGACAAACATAGTGTCACTAGTATGCCTCTACTTGACTAGCTCGTGGTTATTGACCGGAAACGAGTCTTGGTCATGTCTACATAGTTCTCGAACTCGTAGGGTCCGCACGCTTAAGGTTTCGATGACAGTTATATTATGAGTTTATGAGTTTTGATGTACCGAAGTTTGTTCGGAGTCCCGGATGAGATTACGGACATGACGAAGAGTCTCGAAATGGTCGAGACGTAAAGATCGATATATTGGACGACTATATTCGGACTTCAGAAAGGTTCCGAGTGATTCGGGTATTTTTCGGAGTACCGGAGAGTTACGGGAATTCGCCGGGGAGTATATGGGCCTTATTGGGCCATACCGGAATAGAGGAGAGAGGCCAAAAGGAAGGAGGCCTGCGCCCCCTCTGGTCCGAATTGGACAAGGGGTGCAACCCCCTTTTCCTTCTCCCTCTCCTCCTCTTTCCTTCTCTCCTACTCCAACAAGGAAAGGAGGAGTCCTACTCCTGGTGGGAGTAGGACTCCCCCTTGGCGCGCCCTCCTCCTTGGCCGGCCGCCTCCCCCCTTGCTCCTTTATATACGGGGGCAGGGGCACCCCATAGACACAACAACAATTGATCTCTTTATCTCTTAGCCGTGTGCGGTTCCCCCCTCCACCATAATCCTCGATAATATTGTAGCGGTGCTTTGGTGAAGCCCTGCGACGGTAGAACATCAAGATCGTCACCACGCCGTTGTGCTGACGGAACTCTTCCCCGATATTCTGCTGGATCGGAGTACGGGGATCGTCATCGAGCTGAACGTGTGCTAGAACTCGGAGGTGCCGTAGTTTCGGTGCTTGACCGGTCGGGCCGTGAAGACGTACGACTACATCAACCGCATTGTTCTAACGCTTCCGCTTTCGGTCTACGAGGGTACGTGGATAACACTCT
Organism: Triticum aestivum; assembly: GCF_018294505.1. NCBI lineage: Eukaryota > Viridiplantae > Streptophyta > Magnoliopsida > Poales > Poaceae > Triticum > Triticum aestivum. The sequence goes on along the minus strand of NC_057810.1, from coordinate 259,114,272 downwards.
CCCCTCTTGTTGCTATGCATCACCATGATCTTGCGTGTGCATAGGATTTTTTTTGAAATTACTACATTCCCCAACAAAATAAATCAAAACAACCATCATAATCACATAAATAAGACCTAGAATACTTTGCATTCAAAACAATATCAACAACACAAAAATAAATAAGTACGTGCACAAAAATGTTAGTCTTCTTACAACACGCCTTGAACAATGATGATCCAGCACCACAGTGAACACATCCACACAAGAATCAAAAGAGGAACAAGGGCCACCTGGCATACGGCAAAAGGGGCAAGCCATACCTGCATAGAACACATTCATTATTAAGAACTGATTACACAACAAAGTTGAAAGCTGATATTTGATAGTGTTGGAAGCCCCCACCCACAATCACACCATAAATCTCCATTGCCCAAAAATATAATGAGAAAAAAGTAAAACAAACTGGAAATAGGGAACCAACGAAGGCAGCTGGCAGGCAGGCAGTAGGATGACGCGGCCGTGCACGGAAAAGAAGGGCCGCCGTGGGCAGGCGATAACAGTCACGGCGGTGACGCGCAGCGAGGACGCAAAAAAGTGAAAAAGGAAACAAAGCAAAAAAGCTCAGGCTGCGACGACGTGTCAGCAACGAGACAGAGAAACAGATCAAAACTATATTACAAAATACTAAAATGTTCAAGAACTAAAGTGAAAAAAAGTGAAAAAAGGTAAACCAAAAATGAAAACCGAAAGCCAAAAAATCACGGGAACGCTCCTCCGTGTGATAAGTGTCACACGCGCATTGTCCTAGAAAAGTCTCAGGACGCTCCACGCGTGACACTTGTCACGGGCGGAGCATTCCCGGATTGACCTATGCGGAAAGCACTCCTCAACTAGTGATTTCATCTTTTTTTTGTCCATGAAACGAAAAGGAAAAAGGGTGAGATGGGCCGGCCCAGGGCGGGGCGCTGCAGGCGCGTGCAGGATTCGCCGCCTCGTACCACAATCCCCAAACCGCTGCCCTAGCCCGGTTCCGCAGACTCGACGGCGCTTCCTCCAGCCTACCCGTGGCGGCTGCTACCCACCGCGAGAGTAATCTCTTTAAGCTCTCCTCTCGATTCGTTCCTACTCGCGCCTATCATCTTCTCAACGCGTTGCTCCTCCTCTAGATCGGCGGCGAACAGGCGGCCAGTGAGCTCCATCTGTTTCTGGCGATTTGTTTTCCATGGATCAGGTCGGTATATTGTAGTTCCTCCTTCAGTGTTTTCCCATAGACCTCGTTTTTATTCTGATTTTAAAAAATCCCTTTGACTTTTATTCAGGACATACGTCTTGTTTTTCCAGAAGTTCGAAAATGTATTGCGCGTATTTCCTTTTGTCGGGAGGGCGAGACAAAGGAGTTGAGGCATATGGTAATTCCTGGAATCGTCGTTGCAGTTGATACGGATGGATCGGCTACGATAGTTGCAAACCCTGTGTTTTTTAAGATGTGCCCTGAATTCAAATTGAGTTTTCCAAATGATACTGCCGCCGGTTATGAAAAAGAACGGAAGCTTTTCTCCACTATGGTGGATTATCGCGACAAATTTTGTACATTTAAGCTGAAACCGGAAGTAAATGGATTTGTGCAACCAGCAAAGATTGAGACTAAGCCCTTGAAAGCTGCTGATTATGCTGATGCCTTCATATTTCCACGGAAAGACTTTATTACACCAGCTGCTTATTGCAAAGGGGGTGTCGTGTAAGTTCAAAAACCAAACCTATTGTTTTTAGATGTAATATTTGGTATAAGTGCCAATAGTGATGTGTTTCCATTTTCTATAAACAGGAATGGAACAGAAGCAAAAACAGAAGTTATGCTTGAGAGTGCATCTCATGAGTATGCATATCTGGGGTCACCAATATTCAATAGGAATGGTGCCCTCGTTGGAATTAGTTATGCTGATATTGGTTGTTTGATCGCGTGGACAACGCAGGAATTACGTGATGATGTGCTTAAACATCTGAGTGGGTAAGATGTAATCATATCTGCATAAGTTGGTTTTAATTCTTTATGTAAACAAAAGTGGCTACAGATTTCTCTAACGTTGCCTTTTGCTTTTGTATGTCAGCATTTCGTATGTCTCGGATGGAATTCCAGTGGAACAAGCCCCTGTGCAGCAAAATTAACACATATTGTAGCAGGTTGTAAGTTTCACCAATATGAACTGTTGTTTTCATAGTTTTGAATTTGAGTTAATTGCAGCATCCTGTATGTTTGAACTATCATGTGACAGGATAGTATGGCTACTATTTCAAAATTATACTCCCTCCTTCCCAAAATATAAGGCACCGTTTGACTTTTCTGATCTTTGTTGTACAACCTTGACTATGATTTTCATATATTGTATGTCTATAAAATTAGTATACAGACATATGAACTACAATTGTTTTGCAAAACAAATACGATGATGTCATTTGTACATGTTCAATCCATGTACTTTGATATATATTAATGGTTAAAGTCATGCATCAAAGACCGTGCAAAGTCAATCGCACCTTATATTATGGGAATGAGGGGTATTTCTTAGAGTAAATTGCCAAAAACCACCACAATTGCGTCGCTCATTGCGAAAAACCACCGTTTTCATAAAAGTTAGCCCAAAACACCGATTTTGAGTAATTGTTTGCTGAAAGCACTAAAAGTGATGCTTGACCACGTTTTGACACGAAAACTGACAGTGGGGTCCATTTGTCAGCGCCACGTGGCACGGGGTAACGGCCAGCAGAGACGGACGTTGGACCATTTGACTGAACCGTTAGGTTGCCGCGGGCCCATCCGTCGGCATGTATAGTCCGCTTCCTCTCTCATGCATTCCATCGAGCATCTTGTGCGCATCAGGGGGAGAGCTGGAGGGCGGTCCACTTCCGCACGCCGGCGGAGTTCGACCTGCTTATGTCGTTGTGCAGCTCGCCGGAGCAATACCGGAGTCAGCCGCCCCTGCAATTCCGCGCGGACCTGTGGAGGGCGAGGTGAGTGGCGTGCTGGGCGACGAGGAGGAGGCCCAGGAGGAGCTCGCGCGCCCGCGCCCCTGTCCGCTTCGGCAAGGGCGAGTTCCATGCGAGCCCACTCCGGAGAGTCTGAGCTCCTGCGCGCAGCCAACTTGCCCCGTATAGGAGGCAGCACCAGCCGGTGAGGTGAGTGGCGTGCTGGGCGACGAGGAGCTCGCGCGCCCGCGCTCCTGCCCGCTTATGGGAAGCAGAACTCCCCACGAGCCCGCTGCGGAGAGTCTGAGCTCCTGCGCGCCCGAGCACCAACCCACTGCTGGGAGGCTGAGCTCCAGGTGCCCGCAACCCTGCCGCCTGATTCAGCGAGGCCCACCTTGTTTTGGTCGGGAGATCGAGCACCGCTCAATTTGGTCGCCGGCTTAGGGGTAGCTAAAGCGGCGGCCGGCATGGCGCGTCGGATTCGGAGTCCCGGTGCTCGTCGGAGGATGAACCGTAGGGAAGGGAGGCGCGGCGCGGTGGGGTAGCAGCACAGGAGCAAGGAGGAAGATGGAGGAGAGAGGATGATAGGTGGGCCCTATATCAGCCTAACAGCTGGGTCAAACGGTGTGAGTTTTCTACGCCACATCATCACTTACAAGGCGCCTCATTGTCAGTTTTATGTCAAAACGTGGTCAATCATGGTTTTTAGTGCTTTCGGCAACCAATTACTCAAAATCAGTGTTTTCAGCAAACTTTTATGAAAACGGTGGTTTTTCGCACTGAGCGACGCAATTGTGGTGGTTTTTCGCAATTTACTCTATTTCTTAAGATAAAATAGTAAAGAGGGTTTAGCCTAGTAACTCTTGCAGCAAGTTCTGCGATCAGTCTGAATGTGCTGTTTTTAACTATAGAATAGTGAGGTGGGCATTGTCCTATCCTGCTTTAATTCTAGGCATGTCCCTTTAGAAAGTTTTTCTGCAACATACTCTTTATTTTCCACTTTTTGCTCTAGCGCACAAAAAAAAGATTGGCTAAGCACCATTACACAAACTTATATTTTTGGCGGAACACATGGGACGCTAAGCACAACATCTGATTGACCATTTTGATCTTGCCTTGTGCAGATCCAAGCTGAGAAGATGTGAGAAAGAGCTAAAGAGGTTGAAGTCCGTGGAATTGAATGATTAATGGACTGCTGGTCTCTTTTCTTGCTGAAAATTTGAAGTTGCTAACTTTTGGAATGTAATTTGCACTAGTGTGGTGCTGGTGCTGGTGCACATCTTATTCTTTGCACCTTTTTGCTTTGTTTAATTTCACTTGTGACTTGAGGGACTAAGTAATTGTATGAATGATGTGTTGATCTTGATGCTTCTTACACTATTTTATGAAATAGTTCTATACTTACATAATTGTGAATTGTAAGTATATTTAGCAAAAGTAATAATTGGTTTTGTTTCGCTACGACGAGTCTCAATCCGGCTTTAGAGCTTCACTGAGCGTGTAGTGTGATTTAAACCTCGAGGTTGTAGACCTCAGCGTAAACAAGCGCTCACCTCCAAATCCTTTATCCTGGTCTAAATGAACCTTTGGATATCACAGAAGAGAGCGGCGTTTCGGCGGACGAGCTCGCTTGCTCTGCTTTATATGGACCAATGGCGCACATGCGCGCGGGCACGGCAATAATGACCAACGAAAATACCGGTTTGTATACGCCGAGGGAACAGTGAACATGCAGCTGTCGGCTCGCTTGCTCTGCTTTATATGGACCAATGACGCACTTGAGGCATTGTCACGGCAGCTTGTCGTACTGTACAGTTGGTGCAGCATGGCAAAATGAAGATGAACGTCCTCTTTTTGATCGATATTCGTTATTTTGTGGGGATTGATCGCTGGCATTACTAACTTGTTATTTGATGCAAATAATGTGCCTCCAAGCTACTGGTACTGTTAGGATCCCAAGCATCGAGCTCATATACATATTGACTCCCCCGTGTCAGAAACAATCCAAACAATTCCAAAAAAAAAAGTGAACTTGCTACTTGGATTTTTTTTTTCTTCTGAAAATCCTCACAAGATTGATACTTCCTAAATTTTCCATGTTGCAAAAACAAATTTACCTATATTTTCTTAGGTGGCAAACAAAAAATATCGTGGTATACATGTTATGTACAAAAAGAATTGCCATGATCCATGTAAAAAACTATATAAAAAGTGAAAATAAATCACAAAGCAAGTTTGCCATGCCAAAATATAGTGTAAATAATTTCTCCATGGTAAGTTCAATAAAAATGTTGCGGGTAAGAAATTTGCCATGTGTAGGGAAGTGTAAGAAAAATTGTACAGGTGACATGACAAAGTTTTTATGAAAATTCCATGTCACATGTCACTAGATCATTTTTTCTTAAATTCGCCATGTCGCAAATGAGTATTCGGGCGAGTGGCGCAACTTGGGATGCGAGTGGTATTTCGGAGATATGCTACGCGCAGGTCCATCATCAACGGTAGGAATATTTAATATTTGCCCGCTTGCTCTCACATACAACACTTTAAATACGCGCATCGGCGCAGATCCAAACGCAAAACGACATCTGTGGGGACCCTGACTCATAAGTCGTGATCACCGAATGCACGTGTACAGTGATCCCAGAAATCAATGCTCACTGAACACACAGAAGCTAAATAACAAGAGTCTTACATCCATACATACCGTCTTACACAAATTATGACCATTATGGTCAAGTCTTACATAGATAAAGCCACAGGGGCTGAATACCAAATAAGCTTAAGCAGCGGAAATCTTCGTCGATAAGTAGAACCCATGCCATCTGCCTTAACCCTACAGGCATTCTGACTAGGAAGCGTCCAAGTTCGCATGTTCGTCTCCAAAGAACTCTTCTTCGAACTCCTGTTCTTCCATGCCTGGCCAATTAAATAATCAGTGGCAAGCCAATGAGTACTTTGAATGTACTCGCAAGCAACCCATGATTGGAACAAAGCACAATAATGCAATGATACAACACTAAGTAGGTAATTTGCAGAAAGCTAGTTTTGAGTGCAATGACATGTTCAACAACTTGTAAGACATGCATCAGGAGAATACAAGTAACCATGAGGACATGTTGCAGATATCAACATAAATAGTGTGGGCATCAACCCAACTCAATCATGCCAAGTCCCTTGACTTGACCCAAGTAGTTCTCCCCAATTATCCAAACACACACATTGGTTTGTGAAGTTCTGGACGTAGTTTAAGCAGCACCGCCCAATTGTCCTTGACCGTGGACACGACTATTCGAATAGTTTTACACTCTGCAGAGGTTGCACACTTTACCCACAAGATCCGGGGAACTTTCGTGTCATCCACGACCCGCGATACCTCAAGTACCCGGGGTAAGCACCCGATCACTATCTTTCCCTAGACGACACTAAAAAGGAGTCCACTCATTGTTCCGTATCCTCACGATATACATCATACGAGACTCACTCGAGATCGTAACATCCGAGAGGGGACACAACGGTGTATCCGGTGCCCTGTGAAAACAGTCATGGCCGCCCTACCTGGCACGGCCCCGTTCCGAGAGAGAGCACCAACTCTCCCCCGTCACTAGTAATGCGGGCTCCAAGCTAGTATCGGCCTAGGTAATCAATAATGCCCTTTCCCATACAAGGGTAGAGTGGTTGCGCATGTAAGGTTGGGACAGTCGACAAATCTTAAATCTAATCCATTTTCGAAAACCACACGCACTTGCCTCGGTACACCACTTCGTCATCAAGTGGTTACCCATCTCATCATCTCCCTCGGGCATAAGTGGCACCCGACGGGGTTTTCGAAAAGTCTTTTGAAAATACTTTGTCTCCTTCATCATGCATATACCCGTCCCTTTTTGCGTAACATCTACTTTAGCATCCTATCTACTCCCGCAGGCATAACCCTCATAAGAAGGTAGGATCATGCACAATGCAAGTATCAACGAGGAAGTAACGGTGGCAAACCACCCCATGTGGTCATCACAGTATCATGTCTCCGATGCAAGCAAAAAGTGCTATATAACATGCATAAAAAGGGTTTCATAGACATGGTCAAAGGGCTGCTTGCCTTGGTCTTCAAGTTCTTCAAATCCTTCTCCTTCTTCTTCTTCAGCAACTTCGTCTAATACGGGATCTAATCGTCGCAAGAAAATAACGAGAAAATAAGGCAATCGTAAAACAGAAAAACCAAAGTGCTCAGAAAAATGTCAACTTCTTTTTGATAAATACTAGGGGGAATCTAAGAAGGGGAAAATTACTAGTTATGGATTTGGAGTTGTGGAATAGGATAAATGGATTTACAAATGTATATTTAAATGCTTCAAATCACATTTAAATATTTACAGTGAATAAAAGTTTGTTGGATTTGAATGAAAGTTGCACCATTAAATAGGTTGCAATATTTCAGGAATTTAGGAGTTGGAATTAATTTATTTGGACAAATATTCAACTCAGTGGAATTTTTGGAAAATTCATAGAAAAAGAAAAGGAAAATGGCCCTGTGCCACTGGGCCAGAAAGGCCACAGTGCAGCAGGCCCAGAGGGAAAAGAGGCCCAGGCGAGCCAACGCGCGGGCGCCAGGTTTTTAAACTTGACGGGCGGAGCCCAACTGCCAGTAGGAGAGAGAGGGGGCGAGAGAGAGGTAAGGATGACAGGCGGGGCCCACCTGTCATCCCTAACCCTGCGATAGAGGGCCGGCAAGCTCACCGACGATGTTTGCGGGCACGGCGGGGTGAGCTGATGGCACCGTTGGACTCCTCGTCGTGTCGCCGTTCGGGTGGTGCCCGAGTTGGCCGGAGGGGAGCAGTGGTTCGCCGGCGACGAGGTTCACGGTGGAGGAGCGTCGGGCATCGACGGTTCTGGCTGTTTCCAGTTGCAAAAGAAGCGGGGGAGAAAGGGGAAATGATCAGGGGTGCTCGGGGGTTCCAGATCGAGGTAGAGGAGGAGCGGGGAGGCATGTACCTCGCGAACTCTGGCGAGCCGAAGCGGCGGAGCTCGAGCTCGATCTCGAGCTCGGGCGGCTCTGGAGAGGAACTGGGGGTGCAGGAGGATTATTTGGTGGTGCAGAGGGCGAGTGGTAAGGAGAGGAGAGCTCGGGGAGGTCTTATATAGCCGGGCTAGGGCTTGCCGTGGACCCATGCGCCAGCGAGGTCGTTGTCGTTGCCGTGGGTCACGAGGGCGCGCGTGGGCGTGTTTGGGGTGCTCGTGGGGTTGGTCTAGGGCGAGGGGAGAGAAGAGAGGGAAAGCAGGGGGGCCAGGGCACCACGCATGTGAGCGCGCTCACTGGTGCGCTCGGGCGGCCAGCGCGCGTGCGAGCTGGGGCGAGAGGAGGGAGAAGGGGGAGGGGGACAGAGGCGTGGCGTGCTGTGGATGTCGAGGAGCATCGGCTGGCGTGAGGGGGAGAGCCGAGGTGGCCGGAGGTGCTTGGCAGGGGGCGGCTACAGTGCGGAGCGCACTGTAGCGCGCTCCAGAGCGTGCAAATGGCCGGCATGCCATTTTTTGGCAAAGTGGGCACGTCCAAGCATGTCTGGTAGCTCTAAGGATGATTAAAGAATGGGGGAGGGGCATTGGATGCCCTAGGTGGCCACTGGACTGAGGAGGGAGGTGAGAAAGGAGAAGAATGCTGCTGTCCAGAAGGGTAAATGGGGATGTTTCACCCTTCAATCATTGAGTTGAGGCCAGGGAAGAGTTACTGGAGGTGCAAGGGAACTCTGAGGGGCTGTGGTAAAAAGTTGAGCTCAAGGAGAATAGTGTTAGTGGTCAAAAAGGTGATTTTTGAGAAGTGGCATAAGGTGTTTGATAATGGTTTGGGCCAGCAGATGATTTCCAAATGCCATGAGACTCCACAGGGTGAAATGACACATATAATTAGGGCCTTCCACCAATTTGGAGCTTATTTGGGCAAAGTTGCCAATGCAACTTTTGTAAACCCTAGAAATTAGCAGAAATGAATTTGTGTAGATCTAGTTGAGCAAATCACTTCTCCTTGATGCACCACTTTGTGTAGTGGCCTCATTTGGTCATGTGAACATGCTCACAAAAGTTGAGAGCAAAATGAGAAAGTTGACAATGTAAAGTTGTTCAAATTTGATTCTGGACAGAGAGGGTTTTGGGGCACTTTGATCAAGATATCATTTTCTCCAACTTATGCCACGTGGTCTAGATACATAATTAGACCATTGGAGCATGTGCACCAAGTTTGAGAATATTTGGACGTGTTTGGCAATGTAGAGTTGCTCAAACTTCAAAATGGACAGAAATGGTTTTGAGGGGATTTGATGATGTTATCTTGTTCTCCAAGACATGAGACTTGTCAAGATCATCAAACATGTCATATGTGACATGCTAGAATTTTCTTGGAATTGTTGGGGCATATTTCCTTTGTAAATATTTCAAAAGCTTGAAATATCCAGAAAGGGTTTTTGAGGGATTTGACCAATATTTTGAACATGACCATGTGTTGAAACTCTTATATATGGACAATATATGTCCACTGAGTTTCCCTAAATTCTCGCAAATATTTTTGAAGTATTAAAATAATTTTAACCCATTAAAGACCATTTCCGTCCTAAAGAAAAAGCCTTTAAACAGAATAGGAAAATAACTTTTAAAATTATATTTTTGTGGTTTATGGAAGTCCTATGTCTAATAGGTTTCAAATATACTCTTTGAAATATTTTTCATACCCCAAATCAAGTACGTGCAGTGCAAACCTCAATTCAGGGGGTTTTGGAAAACTAATTTTTTGAAAAAAAAACTTTTTGGCCAAATTATTTTTGTAAGAAAATACTATATTGCTCTATACACATGGCATGATCATTGGGTAGAAGTTTTGGATCAAGGAAAGGAAGTATAGAAGGTGATGCTATGTTGACTTTTAAGAGCACTTGAAAACACAAAGAGAAAACCAACTAGAAAAAGTCAAATAATGCAAAAGTTTTTGTCAAACCACCCTTATCATGATTTATCATCTTAAATGTTGTGCCATGAAAATCAGGGTGTGACAGACCTACCCCCCTTACAAGAATCTCGTCCCCGAGATTCCCAAACTAGGCGCGGGAAGGAGTATGGAAACTTGGATTCGGGGTAGCCTCCACATCCTCATACTGCTTTTGTTTCCGAGTGGTGCTTCATTGAACCTTGAGGTACTTGATGGTGTAGCTTCGTGTATAATGTTCTGCTTGATCCAGGTTGTCAATGGGTGGTTTGCGGTAGGTCAGGTTGGGCTAGGGGTCGATGGCTCGATGATCAACGTCCTTGTTAGTGACCGGGCTAGCTCGGAACCACTTCTGGAGTTGTGTTATGTGGAAAACATTGCGCATAGTGGGTAACTTAGGTGGTGACTCTAGCTGGTAGTTGTCTTCCCTTCGTCTTGGAATGATCTCGGAGGGGCCGGTAAATCTTGGTGTGAGCTTCCTTTTGGAAATGCTTGGTTCCTGCGAGAGAAGTGGTTTGCAGATATGTACGGTCTTTGACGAGGAAGTTCACTTCTTGAGGGTGGTGGTTGGTATAGTTCTTCCTCCTTGACATGGCGGTCTTCAGATGTTCCTTAACCAGCTGAACGACTCTCCTTCCATTTTCGGTTAGACAAGTATGTCGCCAAGTAAAGACGACAACTAACTTGTCCAAGTACTCCATGAAGTCTATGGGGTACATAAAGTAGGCTGGGGTATTGGTGGTGGTCATGGTTGAGTACTGGCCAAGGTCTTCTCGATCTAGAGCCAAAGCCTGTGGGCATGATCTGACCATGTTGTGGTTTGGTGGGGCTTAAGAGTTTCAAGGGTTCTAGTGTGCGGGTGAACGTTTATCGTCTCATCCTTAAGCACAGTTTCTGAGACGCCAATAGTTCTACCTAGTCTTCACATCATATTACCAAAAGAATCATCTCATATAGGTCAACTCCAATCATCACTCATGTTATTCATATGTTCATGGCTCCCGAGAGGGGTTCTAACAAAATCATACATTTCAACTATACCCAAGCTCATATGCATGGATATCCCTAAAAATCCATGGGTAGAGCATACAAGCTTCCAATGTCAAACATAGTGCATCTTTATCCTAAGGAAACACGTCGTATGCCACTCCAAGATCCTGTTTTCTTCCTATGAATCAACTCCAACAACCCATTAACTTCCATTAATCACTACAATCCAATGTATATGGTGTTCCACACGATCTTATAATGTCCTATAATCCCCAAATACCTGAAAGAGCCTCCTTACTATAGTCAGTCCACCAATTCCCATTATTGTGATCAAGTAAACTCCAAGATCAAGCTCATACGGATTCCTAAATAAACTTCGACATTTAACCCAATCTCCTAGTTTATCATCCACCGAGAAACATGGTATCATAATTGAGATCATCAGTATAAATCCAATTTAATCCGAACCATGTCGACTTACTCAGCATCTAGACTCCATTAGGGTCACCTATTTAATCCAAATGTCATGGTCAGCTATCTTCTATCAATATCTCCTGGCTAAGTCAAATCCTTATACCTTCAAGAATTTCATCGTGCGATCATAATTGTCCTACAAAATCCAATTTACTCCATGGGTAATGAATGCTATGCTACTCTATTAACACGATCCCACCAAGTTCATGAAAACCTCATAATCCACCAGGAAGTCTCGGATAATTCCTCAAGGTCTCTGATATAAACTCATCAAGTCATTTGTCCTATTTCAATATCCTCGAATAGGTCTACCCTATGGCATTGTCAGTTCTGGTGCTATCTTAGGATGATAATGTGCTCGTTCACTATGTCCACTAGTTCCATAATGAACCAGTGCAAGGTTACGGAGGCTTAGCTGGTTCTCTTGCAATTTTGTGGGTTAAGCACTTGGTTAGGGATTTGAGCTGGGTTATCTCATGAAGTCTCAAAGGGTCTAGGGATGGGTTTCTAATCTTGAAAGGTAAACATAACTCTACTGGGTTGCTCTTGGTCGAGGAGGCTACAGCAAAATCTCCTGTGCTAGTTGGTCGCCGAAGTAGAATCCTTGGTGTACCTTGCCTTGCCGGTCTTCAATTGAGGAGAGAGGGATGAGAGGGAAAAGCATCATAGATGGGGGAATGCTTAAAGGGGGTTCTATAGTGCAGGTGCAAACAAACAAGTGCCAAAAGACCACACACAATTTCATTAAGATAAGATAGGTGATATAGTTGCGTACATGCTGCCTAAGGCAAAAGTGCAACTTATATCAAAACACAAACATATAAGAACAAGCAACACTCAACATGGTTTCATTTGAACCATCATATGGACTCGACTGCGCATAGGGGGTATACGACTCATCCTACCCTAGGGGTCCTCGGATTCAGTAGTCGTGCTTGCTTCATCACTTTGAGAGAAAGGCGTTCGGCCTTCAGCTTCTAGGTGCCAATGGACATGCGACAGTCGGCTGCTTGTTGGGACACATCCTATTAATATGCCCGAGTTCACCACACCCGTGACATGTGACGGAAGCAAAAGGGTTGCTATTCAGTCTTGGGTATTGTCGTCGGGGGCCTGACGATGACCCTCTACGAGGCGGATATGGAACTCCATTCCTATGCCTTTTGCGTGGGGTTTGGTTGCGAGCTTTCTGAAGTTCCTTGATTTGTTGCTCCTGATTAAAAATGTGGGCTTCTAGGGCAGTGATTTGCTGTTCTTGCTCGACCACCTTCTTCTTCCCGAGGCAGTGGAGGTGCAGAAGTGAAGGGAGATTTTGGCGAGCCTTGAGAAATGCTTCAGTAACGTGGCGTAGAAGGTAGTCTCCTGCATTGACGAAACGGATCTGGTACTTGAGGGTTGGATCCTCGTCTTCTGGGGAAATCATCACTTGAGTCGGAGCTCCAAATCCGCTCTTGCCAGGCAGGTAGCGGGTGGCATGTTCTTCTTTCATTTCTGGAAGGAGGTCTCGAAGACGGAGGAGAGCTTCGTATGCCACTTGCTGAATGGCTAGGTCTCTTGTCGGCATAGGTGGTCCAACGAAGAACCACCCCTGAGGTGAGGTCTTGGCAGGCACAAAAACCTTGGCGTAGAACTCCTTCTCGAACACATCATTTTCTAGTTCGTGCAGGGTGTATATGGGCAGCAAGGGATAGTGGCATTGTTGGAGGCAATCTCTTAGGAGTGATGGAAATCCTGTCGTAAGGAGTCTCAAGGGGGCGACGACCATCTACAAAGGTTGAATGGGAGAGGTTAATAAGGGAAAATATATTTTGGGTTGGGTAAGCTTTAGAAAAGAAGAGAAGTTTAGATGGTCTCAAGCTAACTAATGTCCATGCTAACTAAGGCTTCCTATAGTCAGGATGGCTCTGATACCAGCTCTGTGGGGACCCCGACTCATAAGTTGTGATCACCGAATGCACGTGTACAATGATCCCAGATATCAATGCTCACTGAACACACAGAAGCTGAATAACAAGAGTCTTACATCCATACATACCGTCTTACACAAATTATGACCATTATGGTCAAGTCTTACATAGATAAATACACAGGGGCTGAATACCAAATAAGCTTAAGTAGCGGAAATCTTTGTTGATAAATAGAACCCATGCCATCTTCCTTAACCCTACAGGCATTCTGACTGGGAAGCGTCCTAGTTCGCATGTTCGTCCCCAAAGAACTCTTCTTCGAACTCCTGTTCTTCCATGCCTGGCCAATTAAATAACTAGTGGCAAGCCAATGAGTACTTTGAATGTACTCGCAAGCAACCCATGATTGGAACAAGGCACAATAATGCAATGATACAGCACTAAGTAGGTAATTAGCAAAAAGCTAGTTTTGAGTGCAATGACATGTTCAGCAACTTGTAAGACATGCATCAGGAGAATACAAGTAACCATGAGGACAGGTTGCAGATATCAACATAAATAGTGTGGGCATCAACCCAACTCAATCATGTCAAGTCCCTTGAGTTGACCCAAGTAGTTCTCCACAATTATCCAAACACACACATTGGTTTGTGAAGTTCTGGACGTAGTTTAAGCAGCACCGCCCAACTGTCCTTGACCGTGGACACGGCTATTCGAATAGTTTTACACTCTGCAGAGGTTGCACACTTTACCCACCGGATCTGGGGAACTTCCGTGTCATCCACGACCCGCGATACCTCAAGTACCCGGGGTAAGCACCCGATCACTATCTTTCCCTAGACGACACTAACAAGGAGTCCATTCGTTGTTCCGTATCCTCACGATGTACATCATACGAGACTCACTCGAGATCGTAACATCTGAGAGGGGACACAACGGTGTATCAGGTGCCCTGTGAAAACAGTCATGGCCGCCCTACCTGGCACGACCCCGTCCCGAGAGAGCACCAACTCTCCCCCGTCACTAGTAATGCGGGCTCCAAGCTAGTATCGGCCTAGGTAATCAATAATGCCCTTTCCCATAAAAGGGTAGAGTGGTTGCGCATGTAAGGTTGGGACAGTCGACAAATCTTAAATCTAATCCGTTTTCGAAAACAACACGCACTTGCCTCGGTACACCACTTTGTCATCAAGTGGTTACCCATCTCATCATCTCCCTCGGGCATAAGTGGCACCCGAAGGGGTTTTCGAAAAGTCTTTTGAAAATACTTTGTCTCCTTCATCATGCATATACCCGTCCCTTTTTGCGTAGAGTTTACTTTAGCATCCTATCTACTCCCACCGGCATAACCCTTATAAGAAGGTAGGGTCATGCACAATGCAAGTATCAACGAGGAAGTAACGGTGGCAAACCACCCCATGTGGTCATCACAGTATCATGTCTCCGATGCAAGCAAAAAGTGCTATATAACATGCATAAAAAGGGTTTCATAGACATGATCAAAGGGCTGCTTGCCTTGGTCTTCAAGTTCTTCAAATCCTTCTCCTTCTTCTTCTTCAGCAACTTCGTCTAATACGGGATCTAATCGTCGCAAGAAAAATAAGGCAATCATAAAACAGAAAAACCAAAGTGCTTAGAAAAATGTCAACTTATTTTTGATAAATACTAGAGGCAAAGCTAAGAAGGGGAAAATTATTAGTTATGGATTTGGAGTTGTGGAATAGGATAAATGGATTTACAAATGTATATTTAAATGCTTAAATCACATTTAAATATTTACAGTGAATAAAAGTTTGTTGGATTTGAATGAAAGTTGCACCATTAAATAGGTTGCAATATTTCAGGAATTTAGGAGTTGGAATTAATTTGTTTGGACAAATATTCAACTCAGTGGAATTTTTGGAAAATTCATAGAAAAAGAAAAGGAAAAATGGCCCTGTGCCACTGGGCTATAAAGGCCACAGTGCAGCAGGCCCAGAGGGAATAGAGGCCCAGGAGAGCCAGCGCGCGGGCGCTAGGTTTTTAAACCTGACGGGCGGAGCCCAACTGCCAGTAGGAGAGAGAGGGGGCGAGAGAGAGGTGAGGATGACAGGCGGGTCCCACCTGTCATCTCTAACCCTATGACAGAGGGCCGGCGAGCTCACCAGCGACGTTTGCGGGCACGGCGGGGTGAGCTTATGGCACCTTTGGACTCCTCGTCGTGTCGCCGTTCGGGTGGTGCCCGAGTTGGCCGGAGGGGAGCAGTTGTTCGCCGGCGACGAGGTTCGCGGCGGAGGAGCGTCGGGCATCGATGGTTCCGGCCGTTTCCGGCTGCAAAAGAAGCAGGGGAGAAAGGGGAAATGATCAGGGGTTCTCGGGGGTTCCAGATCGAGGTAGAGGAGGAGCAGGGGAGGTATGTACCTCGCAAACTCCGGCGAGCCGAAGCGGCAGAGCTCGAGCTCGATCTCGAGCTCGGGTGGCTCTGGAGAGGAACTGGGGTGCAGGAGGATTATTTGGTGGTGCAGAGGGCGAGTGGTGAGGAGAGGAGAGCTCGGGGAGGTCTTATATAGCCGGGCCAGGGCTTGCCGTGGACCCATGCGCCGGCGAGGTCGTTGTCGTTGCCGTGGGTCACGGGGGCGCGCGTGGGCATGTCTGGGGTGCTCGTGGGGTTGGTCTAGGGCGAGGGGAGAGAAGAGAGGGAAAGCAGGGGGGCAGGGCACCGCGCGTGTGAGTGCGCTCACTGGTGCGCTCGGGCGGCCAGCGCGCGTGCGAGCTGGGGCGAGAGGAGGGAGAAGGGGGAGGGGGACAGAGGCGTGGCGTGCTGCGGATGTCGAGGAGCATCGGCTGGCGTGAGGGGGAGAGCCGAGGTGGCCGGAGGTGCTTGGCAGGGGCGGCTACAGTGTGGGAGCGCACTGTAGCGTGCTCCAGAGCGTGCAAATGGCCGGCATGCCATTGTTTGGCAAAGTGGGCACGGCCAAGCATGTCTGGTAGCTCTAGGGAGGAGTAAAGAATGGGGGAGGGGCATTGGATGCCCTGAGTGGCACTGGAGTGAGGAGGGAGGTGAGAAAGAAGAAGAATGCTGCTGTCCAGAAGGGTAAATGAGGATGTTTCACCCTTCAATCATTGAGTTGAGGCCAGGGAAGAGTTACTGGAGGTGCAAGGGAACTCTGAGGGGCTGTGGTAAAAAGTTGAGCTCAAGGAGAATAGTGTTAGTTGTCAAAAAGGTGATTTTTGAAAAGTGGCAGAAGGTGTTTGATAATGATTTGGGCCAGCAGATGATTTCCAAATTCCATGAGACTCCACAGGGTGAAATGACACATATAATTAGGGCCTTCCACCAATTTGGAGCTTATTTGGGCAAAGTTGCCAATGCAACTTTTGTAAACCCTAGAAATTAGCAGAAATGAATTTGTGTAGATCTAGTTGAGCAAATCACTTCTCCTTAATGCACCACTTGGTGTAGTGGCCTCATTTGGTCATGTGAACATGCTCACAAAAGTTGAGAGCAAAATGAGAAAGTTGACAATGTAAAGTTGTTCAAATTTGATTCTGGACAGAGAGGGTTTTGGGGCACTTTGATCAATATATCATTTTCTCCAACTTATGCCACGTGGTCTAGATACATAATTAGACCATTGGAGCATGTGCACCAAGTTTGAGAACATTTGGACATGTTTGGCAATGTAGAGTTGCTCAAACTTCAAAATGGACAGAAATGGTTTTGAGGGGATTTGATGATGTTATCTTGTTCTCCAAGACATGAGACTTGTCAAGATCATCAAACATGTCATATGTGACATGCTAGAATTTTCTTGGAATTGTTGGGGCATATTTCCTTTGTAAATATTTCAAAAGCTTGAAATATCCAGAAAGGGGTTTTGAGGGATTTGACCAATATTTTGAACATGACCATGTGTTTAAACTCTTATATATGGACAATATATGTCCACTGAGTTTCCCTAAATTCTCACAAATATTTTTGAAGTATTAAAATAATTTTAACCTATTAAAGACCATTTCTGGCCTAAAGAAAAAGCCTTTAAACAGAATAGGAAAATAACTTTTTAAATTATATTTTTGTGGTTTATGGAAGTCCTATGTCTAATAGGTTTCAAATATACTCTTTGAAATATTTTTCACACCCCAAATCAAGTACTTGCAGTGCAAACCTCAATTCAGGGGTTTTTGGAAAACTAATTTTTTGAAAAAAAACTTTTTGGCCAAATTATTTTGTCAGAAAATACTATATTGCTCTATACACATGGCATGATCATTGAGCAGAAGTTTTGGATCAAGGAAAGGAAGTATAGAAGGTGATGCTATGTTGACTTTTAAGAGAACTTGAAAACATAGAGAGAAAACCAACTCAAAAAAAATTCAAATAATGCAAAAGTTTTTGTCAAACCATACTTATCATGATTTATCATCTTAAATGTTGTGCCATGAAAATCAGCGTGTGACAGCATTACTAATAGTGTGCTTAGGCGAGGACAGCATCACTAATTTTCGGATGGTTTTAGCAATAGAGTACGAAGCTTACTTCTATTTTTCACGACCATGTGTTTCACAGTGCCATAGTTTTCCGTCAATTATTATGTTTTTTGCTTGCAAAAAATTACCTACCAATATATTCACAATTTTTTTACTTGCTCGATTGCAATGTGATGAGAGTTCCTATGTGACGCGTGACGGCTAGGAATCGAACTCAGGACTGCCTACTTGTGCTCGCTTGCTACTAGCCACTACGATGGAAGAGCTTAGTTGACCAATGTAAGAACTAATGAAAGTATAAGACTTAACACTGTTTGAAATAACCCTTTATCGTTTCCCAAAATTTAATTAAATTTTTGAACGTACGATTTTGTTTTGACAAAGCAAAAAATTTTGGTATATCCTAAAAATTTCACGTTTTTATTTTCCAAACAAATTTGAAAGCACAAACATTTTTTGAATACGTGAACAAAAATTTGAAATCCAAAACATTTTTTGAAATTTTTGAACAAATTTTGTAAAAGGCGAACATTTTTAATAAAAATGCAATGTTTTATTTGAAAAAAATCCTGGCATTTGTTGGAAAAGCAAACAAATTTCAAATAATTTGAACATTTTTTTATTTTCCAAACATTTTTTCTATTTCGAGAAATAATATTTAAAACTTCCAAACAATTTTTGGAAACGCAAACAAAATTTGAACATTTTTATGAAAAAAGCAGGACAAAATAAAAAAACAAATAGAGAAACAAAAAAAGAAAAAGATAACAAGAAAAAACAAAGAAAAGGAAACATAAGAAGGAAAAAAGAAAAAGAAGAAAAAGAAGGAAAAAAACTGAACAAGAAAAAATCCTGGTTCAGAAACCTTTTAGAAGTTTCCCAAAACCAGAAAACACCGGTTGGAAACCTCTAGAAGGTTGCCAAAACCGGGGACGTTGAAACGCTTAAATGGGCCAGCCTAGAACGATCGCTCGAGTTCCCCTATGCGATACCTCGACAGCTTGATGCAATATGCGTCCAATAGGAAATTCCCAATGTGATTACCCAAGTAGGGCCGGCTCTGGTGTATGGCCAGAGGGGTGACGGCCCAGGACCCAGGCCGGAGGGGGGCCCATCATATAATACACTTATATAGTATAGCCCAGTAAAACGTTTGTAAGGGAAAAAATTAAGAGAGGAAAGAAAATGAGATGGCTAGGCCCATCAGATAGCTAGGAACCCAAGTCACGGCCGCACTTACATGTGAAACAAGGAAAAAAATCCTATTTGGCGTTGCAGGCATCCGTTACAGTGCAATTTGCAAACGGGCGCGTGCAGCAGTCTAAGCTGGGCCGACCCATTCTGTATTATTATTGTTTTGCAGAAATGTTAAAAAGGGGGAATTCCCTATTGGACGCACATTGCGTCAAACTGTCGACGGATCGCATAGGGGATATGACTAGCGAGCGATTTTCGGCCGGCCCTGTAGCATCTACAGGTTCCGGTTTTGGGAACCTTCTAGAGTGTTCCCAGCCGGTTCTTACTGGTTTTAGGAACCATCTAGAAAGTTCCTGAACCGTTTTTTTTCATTTTTTTTTACTCTTTCCGTCTTTCTTCTTCCTTTTTCCGGTTCTTTTTTCTTTTCTTTTCATTACTTTTTGTTTTCTTTAGTTTTCCTTTCAAGTTAATTTCTCTTTTCAACAAATTTTCTTTGGTTGTTTTTTTTATTTCTTTTTCTTATCTTCTCCCTATTTCAAACTTTTTTCAAAATATTTAAGTTTTGTTTATGTTCCTAAAAAATGTTTAGTTTTCGAAAATATGTTCTCAAAGTTAAAAAATTGTTCAAAACTTTCAAAATTCGGTAAATGTACCGGATTTCATGTTTTTGTTCATGTATTAAATAAACATGCTTCCAAATTTATTCAGAATTTTTCAAAAAAATTCTACGTTTCAAAATTTGCTCTCAAGATTCAAAAAATGTTCATGCTTTAAAGAATTGTCCGTGCTTCGAAATTTGTTCTCCGTTTTGAAATTAGTTCTCAAGTTTCAAAAAATGTTCGTGCTTTAAAAAATTGTTCACAAATTCCAGAACATTCTTGTTTTCAAATAATGTTCAGTTTTCAAAAAAATGTTCTCAAAATTCCAAAAATTTCTCATTACACAAAAAAGTTCAAAAATTTAGAAATTCAGAAAATGTACCGGATTTCAATTTTTTGATCAGCTATTCAAAAAAAAATCACGCTTCCAAATTTGTTCGGGATTTTTCAAAATTGTTCTCCATTTCAAGATTTGTTCACAAAATTCAAAAAAATGTTCATGCTTTAAAAAAATTGTGCTTCGAAATTAGTTCTCCAAATTTGTACACAAATTCAAAACAATCCCCTTCTGAAAATTCGTTCAGAAATTTGAAAATTGTTCGGAGTTTTTAGAAAATGTCCCTGTTGTTCAAGATTTGTTCACAAATTCATAAAATGTTCCTATTTTAAAAAAATACGTTCACAAAGTCAAAAATGTTCACTGTTTCTCAAACTTGTTGGTGATTGTCATAAATTGATTGGTATTAAAAAAGGTTCCTGTTTTTCATGATTTGTTCGGAAATTCAAAAAATGTTAATGCTTTAAATTTCATTCACAAATTCAAATATTTTTCACATTTTGTAAAAAGGTTCCTGTTTTTCATAATTTGCACACATCTTCAAAAATCAATCCCATTTTACCAATTTGATTTAAAATTCCAAAAAAATGCACAACTTCTCAAACTCGTGCATGCTTGGTGAAAACGTTCATCGTTTATAAAAATGTTTATTTAGTATTTTCAAGAAATGACTAAAAAAAGAAAATAACCCGTTAAGGCGATTTATCTAGTGTTAAAGCACTTGTGTTGCCTTTGTACTACTAAGAGTAGTAAGCCGCAGAGGCTAGCTAGTGACGCTCTTCTTTTTTCTTACTACTAGCAAATTTGCCCGTGCGTTGCAACGGGAGAAAAACTATTAGATTTTTTGGAGGGTAAAACTATTAGATTATAAAGGTGTGATAGAATAAAAAAGTCTGAATCAAATGCCCGGATGAGATAAGGACTTTTAAAATGTCATTTTCACAAACTATATCCGAGTGATGTCATGATGAGATAAGGTATTTTTAAAAGTCATTTAAAAAAATGTGATGGTCTTATCACGACTTGATCTCCTAAGGCGCCACAACGAAAAAAATTCACTGAGCAAACTACATTGATGGACACTGTCTGAGCTAGACCGATGAATGATGTGTCTCACCCTGACCTAGCGTAATGCTGTTTCTCATAATTAGTATTATGAATATGTTTTGAATAATATTATTTTAGAAAGCATGAACATTTCTCATTTCATGACATTTATTTGAAATCGTGATCTTTTTTGTAAAACATGAACAATTTTTTGAAATCGTGATCATTTTATGATTTTTCAAATGTTTTTTGAATTCACAAACAATTTATGATTTCAAAAAAAATTAACTCACAGCTTTTTAAAACTTGGTTCTTTTATAAATCAAAAATTAATTTTAAAAAGGAAAAAGTAAAACAAAAAAGAGAAAAACAAAATAGGAAAAAAAAGGAGAAAAGCGATAGTCCTGGGGGTCGAACCCTGGTCTCCAGGGCGCGCGGCAGCAATCAAAGCCACTGCACCGCTGGGACGATACTGTTATTTCTACGTAGTGACTTCTAGTAACGTGAACCCGAGCGCGATTTTGAAATAAAAGCGAACCGTTTTTTCAACTTACGGGTGGCATAGTGGGTAATTTATGCCAACTTCGGGGGTAATTCTAATGACGGACGACCAGAAACCCAATTTGCTTTATTATTAGGTAGAGATAGAGATTTTTTACACTGCGCGTAGCTCGTGCGGGGCTGGCCCAGTCGGAGTACTGCGTATGCGAAGCTCCGACCTCTTGCCGCGTAATGCGGCGTACAAGAGGTCCCGACGCTCGCTGCGTCGAGGTGTTGAGGCTTCGCACATAGGCAAGCGACGAGCGATCAAGATGGGCCGGCCCAATTACAAGATTGGCACAGAGGCGAGCGACTAGCGATCAAGATGGGCCAGCCCAATTACGAGATCGCGCAGGCGCTACATCGTCTGGTTTTGGGAACCTTCTGGAGGATTCTTGAACGGTCTTGGGAACCTTCTGGAAGGTTCTTAAACCGGGTTTTCACTGGTTTTTTCTGTTTGCTTTTTCTATGTTGTTTCTTCTTTTTTTCTTCTTTTTTTATGCTTTTATATTTCAATTTCTTTTTCTTCTCTTTTTATTTTCTTTTCTGTCTTAGGAATTTTAAATTCTTTTCTAAAATTCTAAAAATGTTCAGAAGTTCAAAAATGTTCTTGCTATTATTTTTCTCATCAATTCATAAAATGTTCTTTAGTTTCTAAAAAATGTTCCCATATTATTAAATATGTTTGCTTTTCATAAAAAAGTCTATAAGTTTACAAAATATTCACGTTTCAAATTATGTTTGGGAGTTTCAAAAAATCTTTCCATTTCAGAATTTAATTCAAAAAAATGTTCATGTTTTCAAATTTTGTTGCGAGTTTCCATAAATATTTCCATTTAAAGAAATGTTCGTAAATTGCAAAAATTCTTCATATTTCAACTTTTGTTCCAGAGTTTCAAAAAATGTATGCAAGTTTTAAAAACTGTTCATGTGTACAAGTTATATTCAAGAGTTTCAAAAATTGTTCCCATTTGAAAAATGTTTGGGTTTTCAAAAAAAACTTTCACATTTTATATTTTTGCGAGATTTTACAAAAATGTTCCCGTTTCCGAAAATTGTTGGCATATTTTGAATTGTTAAGTTTTTTCAAATTTTATTCACAATTTTTGTAAGTGTTCGCTGTGTCATACAACCTTCACATTTTTTCTCAAAAATAGTGCTTTGTGTACAAATTTTGAAAAACAAGAACATATATCTCGGAACTTTTGATTAAAACAAAAAAAACAAGAACACTTTTTTAACTTCAGAACATTTTTGGAAATTTTGAAATTCAGCAGACAAAATGTTTCTATATTTGAAAAAATGTTCATCTTTCAAAAAATGTTCATAAATTCAAAAAATCCTATTTCAAAATATATTCTTGGTTTTTAAAAAATGTTCGCCTTTCAAAATATGTTCATAACTTAAAAAATGTTACGCTTTTCGATTTTTGTTCACAATTTCCATTAATGATCATAATGTTCGCTTTTTCTATATTTTGTTCAGAGTTTCGATTTTTTGTTCACAGATGCAAAAAAATGTTCGTGTTTGTCAAAAAAAAATGTTCCCGTTTTTCAAAATTTGTTCACAAATTCGCACTTTCTTTCCATTTCAAAATTTAGTTACAAATCCAGAAATTAGTCAATTTTTTCAATACTTGTTCGTGTATTTTGAAAATTGTTTGGAATTTCTTTTATAAGTATTCAGATTTTTATTCAAATGTTTGGAAAAATAGATTTTTTACCTGTCGGTATTTTTCGTGCTAAAAGATTTCGTGTTGCATATATAACTGTAGATTGCTGCGCTCTAACCACTACGCCATCCCGCTTCTAGTTTTCTAAGTTAATTCGCTCCTACGTTTTATTTCATTTCTTCTGGTCCGCGAAACCTTTCCAAACCGGTTTTCCCCGGTTTGCGGTTTAGTTTACAGACGGTTTATTCGTTTTTACTTTTTTCAGTGCGTGATTTTTTAAAAGAATATCATGTTTTTTTAAAATCGATGAAAGTTATTCACAGAATTGATGAACTTTTTCTGAATTCGGTGAACTTTTTTTTTTAAATTTGATGAACACTTTTTCAGATTACATGAACTTTTTTCAAAATCAATGAACTTTTTCTGATTTTGATGAACTTTTTTTTTCAAATTCGATGAACTTTTTTCATATTACATGACCTTTTTTCAAAAGTGATGAATTGTTTTTCAAATTCGACGAACTTTTTTCAGATTACATGAACTATTTTCAAATTTGATGAACTTTTTTTTTCAAAATCGATGAACTTTTCCTAATTCGACAAACTTTTCTTAAAAATCGATGAGCTTTTTTTCAGATTACATGAACTTTTTTTGAAATCGATGAACTTTTTTTCAAAATCGATGAACTTTTTCTAATTCGACAAACTTTTTTAAAAAATCGATGAGCCTTTTTCATATTCAATGAACTTTTTTCTAATTTGATGAACTTTTATTCTAATTGATGAACTTTTGTTTCAAAATTGATATACCTTTTTTTAAAAATCAATGGATTTTTTTCGTTAAAAATCGACTTCTCCAAAAAAAATCGAATGGTTCAAAAATCTAAGCGGTATTGCGTAATAAATAGTGCAGATCTTATGGTTCTTAAAACTTTCAGGGTCTCTCGATCAGTAGTGTTTAAATGTTGTAGTGGCTAGCTGTACAAATCCTTTAATACAGCGGTGCGAGTTCGTGTACTGGTACTACTTTATTTTTTGCGGCGTTTTTTCGCGAGACAGCTCTGTGCGCCCATAGGCCGGCCCAGTAGGCGTTCCTGTGGGTGCCGGTTCGCTTACGTGGCGTCGAACGTGACGAATAGCGGCGCTAGCCGCTGTGTGCAGTAGTACGGTAACCGAGCAGTACATTATACTCCCTCTGTAAACTAATATAAGAGCGTTTAGATAACTAAAGTAGTGATCTAAACGCTCTTATATTACTTTACGGAGGGAGTACATATGTTAGCGCTGGACAATACGTATCCTGTATCCATGTTCCTGATCCATCCATTCATCCATCCATCCCAATATTAGTAGTTTCTTTATTACCTATTCAATTATTCATTCACGATTCATCCCACAAAGTTACAAATTTTTGATGTACAATTTTCTAATTCAATCTTTCATCATATGTATTCAACCATCCTAATTTTTTGTCATTCTGTGTACATCTCTAGAGTTCTGATCATCCCATCTATAAATTTATAATTCTTTGTATACTTTTTACTTCATAATTTTAGGACATTAGCCAACGATCATCTATATTTTTTTGTCATTTTGTGTACATGTCTAATTTTATTTTGTCATTTTTTTAGTATTTCTGTCGTAATATGGCATTATTTAACAATTATTTATAGTCAAATTTTAAACTAAAGATGTGTGATTTAAAATTTATTTTTGATATCATGTAAATAAAGTTGTGTATATATACATGTTTATGTATCACACATATACATACATATATATGGTCTTAGGACTTACCGCCCCATGTTGTTGAGTTTGCCTAAAGCTTCCCGAAACATAGGCCCGGTACCCAAGATATTAATTAAGGCGCGCTTTTGAACGGACGTCATGGCATGACATGGACGAGTGTGAAGATTAGAACATTGAAAAATCAAAGGACGTGTACTGCCCAGCCTTCGACAGCGGCGTGTAAGCACCAGGAGTGAGTTAGGGCATGAGCAATTCATAATCCACGCCAGCCAAGAGAGGTGAGACCACCGTTTAACTTAATAGCCATTTAGCGCATCGACGTGAGCCAATTTTTCTTACCCATTCTTTATGTATCCGTCTGTGCGTGGCCGAGGTCCCTTTCCTTCCCTCTGTCCTCGTCTTTTCATCTCGCTTCTACTTTTTCTCTTAGAGAGACCGACTCCTCTACAGGATCCGTGATACCTGTGGAGCACTAGCCGAAGCACCACTGTGGCATTCGAGGCCTGCAGAGCAGTAGGTTGAGGCAAAGCTTTGGCCATGCCATTAGTGTTGGGGAACGCGACAATTTTAAAAAATTTCTTACGATCACGCAAGATCTATCTAGGAGATGCATAGCAATGAGAGGGAAGAGTGTGTCCACGTACCCTCATAGATCGAAAGCGGAAGCGTTTAGTAACGTGGTTGATGTAGTCGAACTTCTTCGTGATCCAACCGATCCAAGTACCGAACGTACGGCACCTCCGCGTTCAGCACATGTTCAGCTCGATGACGTCCCTCATGCTCTTGATCCTGTTGAGGACGAGGGTGAGTTCCGTCAGCACGACGGCGTGACGACGGTGATGATGATGTTACCGGCGCAGGGCTTCGCCTAAGCACTACGATGGTATGATCGAGGTGTATAACTGTGAAGGGGGCACCACACACGGTTAAGAGAAACTTTTGTGTTCTAGGGTGCCCCTAGCCCCCGTATATAAAGGAGGGAGGGGGAGGCCGGATAGCCCTAGGAGGCGCGTCCAAGAGGAGTCCTACTAGGACTACTAGTCTTAGTAGGATTCTCCTACAAGGAAGAGGGGGGGAAGGAAGGAGAGGAAGAGGGAGTAGGAAGGGGGGGCCCTTTCCCTTGTCCAATTCGGAATGCAAGGGGGGGCTGCCCAGGCTGCCCTCCTCTCTCTCCACTATGGCCCATGGTGGCCCATTAGTTCCTCCAGGGGGTTCCGGTAACCCCTTTCGGCACTCCATTTTTACCCGAAACCATCCGGAACACTTCCGGTGTCCGAATAACATGGTCCAATATATCAATCTTTATGTCTCAACCATTTTGAGACTCCTCGTCACGTCCGTGATCTCACGAACAAGCTTCGGTCATCAAAACACATAAGTGTACATGCATCTGGCTACCAGATCAATGCGCCCCTTGTGTTGCGTGGAGGAGGAAGGCTCTTTCCATGCCTTAGTGGCGCGCCCTCATGCTAGAGATATTTGGATCAACATGCGTACTAGATGGCCCCTACCTGGCGATGAGGTTTTGATCGATAACGGAAAGGAATGGCTGCTACATCTTTTGTCGAGATGTTCCGATGATACACGGGACATGATCATTATGATCTACTGGCGTATATGGCAATGCGGTCAGATCAAACACATGGTAAGGAGGTGCCTCCAGTTCATGTTACGGTCGATTTTTTGGACAGGTACTATCAATCTATCAAGTTGGCTGGCCGGTTCTCAACTGATGAAATTATCAAAGGGAAGATGCCATCTTCGGCTATCCCTCCCATGCTTGAGAAGACGGCGCCTCTGACCGAGCCGTGGCCAAATCCTACTCCAGGGCATGTTGCTCTTTCCGTGGACGGGTCGTTCAATGGCTCCGACGGATCGGCCGCCGTTGGGATGGTGCTACGGGACAACATCAGACATATCATCTTCTCTGTGTACCGGGTGATATTCCACTGTAATGACGCTTTGGAGGCCGAAATACATGTGATAATGCAGGGCATGGCTTTAGCTATCCAACATTCTACACTCCCAGTTGTCGTTCAGTCAGACTCGATGGAAGCACTCTCTTGCTTGTTGAACAAGGAACTGGAGCGTTCGACGTATGGGCACTTGGTTGGAGAGATCAAGGAGTTAATGTGTAATAGGGAGTTTTATCCTCAGAAAATTCATCGTAGTCAAAATAGAGTTGCAGATCGTTTGGCCAACTATAGCCGTACGGAGAGTACAACTGATGTATGGTTAACCTCGGCTCCACTTTGTATAGAGGAGTTGTGGCCTCTTGATTGTAACACTATTAGCCAGTAATAAAAATCCTTTACCCTGCAAAAAAAAAAAACTGTCGGGCGCTACACAAAAGATCAGCTGGGTGAAATACTTTCACCAACAGTCCAATTCGTGATATACTTTTATCTCAAAGTCATATTTGTCAATTTTCCCGCACGCACGGTCCAGGGAACTCTCCCGCTCCATCCAGCCTTGGTCTCATTGCCTGCCATGCCATGGCATCCGCCGTTATGTTCCTCCATGCAAGTACCTAAATATTTCCTTTGTTTTCCCCGGTCCAGGAAAGCTGCTGCTGGCGGCGGACACTGTGCCCAGTCTAGCGAAACAAAGGCACGTGGGAAGCTTAGTGTAGGAAGGCGGCGTTCGCCTGTGTTGGCTCGATTGTGTTGTCCGAACTTGTACGACTACCCTCGTACTACATAGACACAGAGGAGATGTCGACATGACATGAGCAGTGCTGGAGCCGATGTCACACGATGGAAAGATCATTGATCTGGTGGCTTATACGATCTTTGCAATACGTGCGGTTGGAGGAGAAGACGAGCTGCGCGAGCATGGCCGCGAGCACGCCCAGCGCAGGGCCACGAGCCTTGCTTCGGCCACGCCTCCTTTGATCCCCATCGGTGCTTGCTCGGGTCTCACGGACTACGGGTTGGCGCAACTAGGCACGTGATCGCTGGCTGCGAGGGTGTGACAGCCTGAGATGACGGACGCTTCAGATGTCTTTGATTTATTTTTGTTATCCCTGTGTGATTTAATTGTTTGTCGCAGTCATACATTGCATCATCCACATTGTATCGCAATTTATTGTTGTCATTTTTTTCTCCAAAACTTGCATCCGTATGTACTTTTCGGTTCTTCCCATTTGGTTCTTCCCATTGTCGTCGTTGACCATTTGGAGACCAATGGGGTTTTCGATTCCCTGTTTCTTGAACCCGAACCGCCTAGTCGTGACCGTTGGATCCGAATCAACTCCGAACATTCCCAGATATCTTCAGTTTATTAATTGGACTCCCCTTATCATTTTATCTCGGTTGTCCGATCTTGATCGGATGGTCCAAAACCATTACAAACCTCTCCTATCTTTGTCCCTGCTATAATTAGAGGTGCACCTATTTCCAAATCTATTAAAACCCTAAAACCTAGGCATTTGTCCCAACAGTGCGCCGCCACCCCAAGCCTTCTGCTTGTTTTCCCCATCGGACCAACCCATCGCCTCCACCTCCCCGGTCCCAAACTACCAACCAAATCCGCCAGCTTCTCCTCCTCGATGTTGGCGGCGAGCCAACCACGAATAAGTAAATTTACCGGAGTCGGTACCTACCGGTGGACAATCCATCGTTCATTAAAATCATCAAGATTGGTGCAGCTGTTTAGGTATAAACCAGAGAATTCTTTTCAATAGCAATACTTGAGAATACATCCTCACCATGTCAGCCTTTTGGCAGAAGAGACAGAGAGAGTACATCCTGACCATGGTTGACCGGCACATGCATGCATTATTTCTCCCCCATATGATGACATTCATTTTATTTCATCCTTTTATTTTGAATGTTGATATCTTTTGAACCAAATGTTTGTTTTTGAATTGGAGAACTTATTTCACAAGTTTGAAAATACACAATTGTGTGATTTTGGAAAACTGATTCACTCTTTACAAAAACAATCTCCAAATACTAATTTCACTTCGTATTTATGAAATATCTTGAAACGTAGTTCACTCATCACAAAAATCAGTTTCAAACATTGAAATAGAAGGTTTCACAGAACAATGGATATATTTCATTTTTTTTCTAGTATCTTATTTCTCAAATTTCACTCATTTCAGAAAACGCATTACACTCACTCAATTAAAATACTATATTCCACTTGTTTCAAAAAAATTGATTACACTGATTACAAAAGATAGATTCCACCCATTTCACTAGTTTCGAAAAAACACATTACAGTCACTCAATTGAAATGACAATTTAACTTGTTTCAAAGATAGATTTCACTTATTTTTAAAACTGATTGCAAATAATCAGCTTCACATTTTTTGGGTAACTAGTTTCACATTTTTTTAAATAACAAGTTTCGCATATTTTGCACTGAAATGTGTTTCATATACATGGAAAACAAAAAAAAATCCCATTTCAAAAAAAATGGTTTCACTCAATCCAAAGAACTTATTTCAGTTATTTCAGAAAACTGATTTCGCTCATTTGAAACGTTGAAATTTAATCATGTTTAAATGTATTCAAGATTGATCTTGTTCTAAAGATCTTGGCGCCAGGAGCTCAAATATACAAAAAGTTTCTAAAATGGGATTATAGTTTTAAAGATATGAATGAATGAAGTTGCTAAAGAGAAAATAAAAGGCAGGATTTAATTCGCATGCGGTCAAACCGAGGAGGCGGCTGTGGTGGGAAAGTAAAGAGAAAGAGTTAAAAGAGGTGGGCCCAAAGGCTGATGTGATATAATAGTGAATACAAATCGTACTCTGTTGGAATACACTGAGATACAAAACTGTGGGCCATCCAATAGCACGAATCGTAAACTACATCAAGTGCGGACGGTGAGCCGGTACATCCCGCCACCCGTAAAAAGGAGTTTGCGGATCCAACCAGAGATCCTCCCGAAGCGAGTGCCACCTCCGGATCGATCTGCTCGATCTGTTGCTCCAGAGCGCGCCTGCCTCCTCGTGCCGACCTGCCTCACCACCAGAGCCCCTTGTCCCCGAGCTCGACCTCGCCCCTGCCTTGACCTCCACAGCCACCTCACTAGTCCTCCACCTATCCTCCCGTGTGCCCTCCGGTGAGATCCATGCAGTTGCCCCTTCCCTTTCTTCCCCTGTCTCTCTCCGCTCACATCTCTCTCTCTCTCTCTCTCTCTCTCTCTCATGCTGCCATGGCCACCCACCCACAAGATAGGTAGTTTACTTCTGCTTCACCTCTTGCCACGTTAACCAACATTTAATATTGATGAGTACATAAATAGGATTGAACTAAATATTTGAATGTGGAGTTTTGTCGATCAATACAACTCGTGGCATATTGAGCTCCACTTAATTTGTAGTACTGTTTGTTGCACTTTGCCATGCCATGACTCATTAAACCAGACATGCTTCATACTTGGTTGTGCATCATGACTTGGTTATGTTATGTTTGTTTACCGTGTTGTTTTCTTTCTTCCGGTTTTGCTTCGTCTCGATAGCCCCAGTAACGTTTCAGAGTGTGAGGATTCATTCGAGTACGATTGTTCGACTACTTCATGGATTCAATCTTCTTCCTAACAGGATTCCAGATAAGATGACCATTATCTTGGATATCACTACTATCTTTGCTTGCTAGTTGTCTCGATGCTATCATTATGTCCCGATGCCTACCATTTGTTTGCCAGCCTTTCAAATTGCAATGATACATCCACTAACCTTCCACTACTCAGCAAACCGTTGTTTGGCTATGTTACTGCTTTGCTGAGCCCCTCTTATAGCGTTTCTAGTCGCAGGTGCAGTTGCAGGTTATTCCATGTTGGGACATGGATATCACAATATCTCTTATTTAATTAATGCATCCATATACTTGGTTGTGTGTGGAAGGCGCAGTCTTTGCCTGGTGTTTTGTTCCACTCATGCCACCCTAGTTTTTGTCATACCAGTGTTATGTTCCTTGATTAACATTCCTAACACAGTTGGGGTTTATGTGCCACCTTAACAGTTTGCTTTGAATAAAACTCTTCCAGCAAGGCCCAACTTTGGTTTTAAATTTGCCTAATAACAACTAAAACTTGCATCAGGACTTGCCACCCCTATGGATAATTAATCAACAACCCGAGCCAGTGCTCCTCATGAGTGTTGGTCCAAACTGGCGATGTCCCGCGCCCCCTCGGCAACCGGGATCTCAGCCAACCCGACGTCTGGCCCATCCGGTGTGGCCTCAGAATGAGATATGTGTGGCTTCTATCGGGATTGTCGGTACACCGGGAGGTCTTGCTGTTTTTTTACCATTGTCGAAATGTCTTATGCACCGGGATTTCGAGGATACTTCTGGCTATCTCGAGGTTGAGGTCTTTCGAAAGCTGTTTGTGAGATTTTGTGATGGACTAAGTTGGGACACCCTTGCAGGGTTAGATCTTTCGAAAGCCGCGCTCGCAGTTATGTGGCGACTTAGAAATTTAAAATATCTGGTTGTAGTGAACTTAACACTAAATCCAATTAAAATACACGAACCACGTGCATAACCGTGATCGTCTCTTTTCGGGGGAACTCGGGAAGAGAATATGGTGGTGCTATGTTTGACTTGTAAGTTGGAGTTCAGGATCACTTCTTGATCATATTAATTTGTGACCGTCTATGTGCACTTTACTATTCTTATGCTTATACTCGTAAGTTAGCCACATACAAATGTTTAGTGCTTGTTGCAACCTCACCACTTAACCTTATCTCACCCATTAAGCATTGCTAGTTTTGATACTCATTGTAATGAGATAGCTGAGTCCCTGTGGCTCACAAATTACTACAACAACAGGTGTAGGTATAGGTAAAGCGATGCTACGTGTCTTGTTTTGTTTGGAGTTCTTCTTCTTCGTCGATCATAGGACGGGTTCCTGGTTGGCATCCTGAGTTTAGCAGAGTGGATGTCGTTCTAATTTTTCATTTGATTTCATCTGTAGCCGGATCCTGCTCTTTTGTTTCATGATTGCTATTTACTGATGTGTTGTCGTATTCATGATGCAGTGGCGAGTGTAAGACTTTATCTGGTATTCTCATCTATTTAGTACTCCCTCTATTCTTAAATATTTGTATTTCTAGAACTTTCAACAAGTGACTACATACGGAGCAAAATGAGTGAATCTAAACTCTAAAATATGTCTATATACATCCGTATGTGGTAGACCATTTGAGATCTCTAAAAATACAAATATTCAGGAACGAAGGGAGTACATGGTATGTTGTACTGATATCCACCTTGCGAAGTTCTACGATATGCGCTTCTATCCTTACCAAGACTTCCAAGTTACATGAGGATAGGAGCGCATATTGGGCGTAACAAGTTGCTATTAGAGCCTTACTGGCTGCAGGAGCCCCCTTGATTGATCGAACTTGTCCGGTCTCGAGTCTAGAAAGAAAAAACTATTTTCCGAGTCTAGTTATATATCGGAGAGTAGGAATTATTTTTACTCCTTATCCCCTTGATAACCCACAAGTATAGGGGATCACAACAGTTTTCGAGGGTAGAGTATTCAACCCAAATTTATTGATTCGACACAAGGGGAGCCAAAGAATATTCTCAAGTATTAGCAGCTGAGTTGTCAATTCAACCTGTAGCGACCAGACCTCAAACAGTCTGATCTCTGTGCATCAGTGTCATCCCTGGATCAGTAATGCTGACACGCATAGTACTTGAAGGATTTATAATAGACTAGCAATCACACACTTATTACAATAGAATGTCTCCAAAGAGAACTTATTACAATAAATATGGCTTAAGGCCATCTAATAACGATAATAGCAGAAGGCTTGGAAGATAAGTGAATCCATCAACTCCAACGGCATCACTGAGTATATGGCCACGATCCTAAGGCATCTTACTCATCGTCTGAAAAATCTGCAACATGAACATTGCGGCCCGAAAACGGGTCAGCACATGGAATATGGTGGCAAGGTAACACATAGAGAGTAATGAAAGAAATAAAGCTATACTACATGCATAATTGGCTGGTGGAAAGCTCTATGGTTACAGTTTTTGCATAAAGCCAGTTTTTCCCTACTGCAAAGGAATACGTTTTATTTAACTATCATGGTGGTTGTTAAACATTGAGAATGGTTGACAGCATCCTCAATCCCAATTAAGTAACATCATCATTAAACCCAACAAAATTAATTTAAGTAACATGATGAGATTCACATGATAATCCAAGTACTAGATACTCAAAACATTCATAACCGGGCACACGGCTAATCATGATTAGTTTATACACTCTGCAGAGGTTGCACACTTTTCCCCACATGACTCGATCTCCTCCATTGGAATTCTCGCACTTCATGGTGTTTGAGAAACGGAGGACCGAGACATAGTCTTTCAGAAGCGCTAGCACCTTACGATGGGTAGACCGTACCAACCTACATCCCCTACATCTGCTAGTCTACCACTGTAAGAGTTCGCACGACTTAGTAAACTATGCTAGAGCCCATAATAGCATGTGGCTGCACAC
The DNA here is from genome assembly GCF_018294505.1 of Triticum aestivum. Lineage (NCBI taxonomy): Eukaryota > Viridiplantae > Streptophyta > Magnoliopsida > Poales > Poaceae > Triticum > Triticum aestivum. The sequence goes on along the minus strand of NC_057810.1, from coordinate 259,080,906 downwards.
GGAAGTTTCTAGCATGAAATAATCTTATGATCCCTTTGAGCCTGGGTGGCGGTCCAAAAACAAACAGGCAATCCTGGAGTACCCAGGTACCTCAATCCACCCAGATGTGTATTAAAGTTGCCACCTTAAATAAACCATTAATTAAGAATCTCACATCTGTCATGGATACACTCACCCAATCCACGTCTACTAGCATAGCATGGCATAATAAGCAAATGCTGAAGTAACTCCCAAGGGTTTGATAATAAAACAGGTAATAGGTACTACCTCATCTACTTCCCAAAACCCACATATTAATCAGATCCTAATCATGCAATTGTTTGAGGATTGATCTAATGCATAAAAACTAGGTAATAAAGAGGTATGATCAAAGTGTTACTTGCCTTGCTGATGATCCGCGAAACCTAGAGATTCGAAGTAGCAAGCGGCGCAATCCGTGTACTCTATCGCAAGCAAACAAACAAACAAGCATACAATAAGTACTCATCTAATGCACGGGTAAAACTCAAATAAGAGATCTAACCAGAAAGCTCAACTTAAGAACTCCGATTTGCAAAAAGAATCAAATCGAACGAAGAAACAAAACTCAAACGGCGAAAGAAACAAGCTTCGTTTACTAATATGGACCTAAATCAAATTTTATCGAAGCAAAAACTTGTTTGAGTAGATTATTCGGAAAGAGGGTTTCGAGACGAAACTCTAGGCGCTTGAATCGCCTGATTCCGATAAACGAGTGAAAAGTTAAACTAAAACGAAAATCGGATCAGAAATCGCGATCAGAAAAATCGCGGAATAAATTCGAGAAAAAGAAAAACGACGAACAGATTAACGAACGATCGTTTGTTATCTGGATCTAAACGATGGATACGTCCGTTAAAACGAACAAACGAGCGAACGCTCGCTAAATAAATAAACCGACAAAACCGATCTAATAAAATAAAAAAAACTAGGGTTTTCTTTAAAAAAACCGAAGTGGTTTTTCTCAAAAAAAACCGGCATCGGCGGTGGTTCGGGCGGTACCTCCGGCGAGGTCCTCCAGCGGGGCGGGGTGGCTCCGGCGGGGCTGGCGAGGGGCGGCGGGGCTCCGGCGGCGGGGTGGGGTGGTGCGGCGGCGGCTGCAGGCAACGGCGGCGACGACACGAGGCGGCGGGGCGGGTCGGCTCCGGCGGCGGGGAGTGCGGCGGCGGCGGCTTTGACTCGGGGCTCCAGGGGGGAGGGGTGGTATTTAAAGGGGGGAGGCGGCGGCGGCTCCGACTTGCGGAGGGGGTCGGGCGGCGGCGGCGGCTCGGACTCTCCCGAGTCCGGCGGCGGCACGGCTGGGGAGGCGGTGGCGCGGGCGGGCCAGCCTGGCTCTGCTGGGCTTCGGCCCAGTCGGGCGCGGGGAGTTTTTTTAAATAATTTCGCCGAACTGAAAAAGAAAAATCTAGAAAATTAAATAAAAAAAATCTAAAAATACCAAAATAAATTTTCATCATCCAAATAAAATATTTAGAACAAGATGAACATTTTTTGGTCCTGAAATGCATTTTTGAAAATCGTGCACTTTTTCCTAAATTCAAATAAAATAGCAAAACACCAAAATAAATCTTATTTGATTTTTTATTAAATCCTCATTATTTCTTTATTTTGGGAAAGTCATTTTATTCCCTCTCTCATATTTTTATGAGTGAAATAATTGAAGATAAAATAAATAAAATCAAATGATCCTATTTTCAAAATTTGAGGAAACTCAAATATGAAAATAATGAAATCCCCAACTCTCTCCGTGGGTCCTTGAGTTGCGTAGAATTTCTAGGATCGGACCAAAATGCAAAAATATGATATGCAATGATGATCTATTTGTATAACATTCCAAATTGAAAATTTGGGATGTTAAAAACCTACCCCCCTTAAGATGAATCTCGCCCTCGAGATTCGGGTTGGCTAGAAAATAGGTGAGGGTGGTCCTTCAGCAAATCTTCCTCTCGCTCCCAAGTGGCTTCATCCTCGGTGTGGTGGCTCCACTAAACTTAGCAAAACTTGGTAACCTTGCTGCGGGTGACTCGGCTAACATATTCAAGAATCTTAACTGGTTTCTCCTCGTAGGTCAAATCACTGTCCAACTGAATCGCCTCCAGTGGCACTGTATCTCTCAGCGGTATATCAGCCATCTCTGTGTGGCACTTCTTCAACTGGGAAACATGGAACACGTCGTGAACTCCTGACAATCCCTCAGGCAATTCCAACTTGTAGGCAACCTCTCCCATTCGTTCCAAAACTATGTATGGTCCCACAAAATGTGGCGCTAACTTTCCTTTAACACCAAAACGCTTGACTCCTCGAAGTGGAGATACACGAAGATAGACTCTATCTCCGACTTTGTAAACGGTCTCCTTGCGTTTAGAATCTGCATAGCTTTTCTGCCTGGATTGGGCTACTTTAAGCCTGTCGCGAATCAACTTCACTTTCCATTCAGACTCCTTAATTAAATCCGGTCCAAACAACGGACGATCTCCAACTTCATCCCAAGACAACGGGGTTCTGAACCTCCTTCCGTATAGGGCTTCGAAAGGGGCCATCTTCAAACTAAATTGATAACTGTTGTTGTAAGAGAACTCTGCATATGGCAAATTGTTGTTCCAACTAGATCCATAATCTAGCGCACAAGCTCTCAGCATATCCTCCAAAATTTGATTGACTCTCTCGGTCTGTCCATCTGTCTGTGGATGAAAAGCTGTACTGAACTCTAGCCTGGTACCCAAGGTTTCGTGCAACTGATTCCAGAACTTTGAGGTGAACTGAGTTCCTCTATCTGATACAATGCTTCTTGGAACTCCATGCAGACATACAATCCTGGTCATGTATATCTTGGCCAACTTAGCACTGGTGTAAGTGGTCTTCACTGGAATGAAATGAGCTACCTTCGTCAAACGATTGACTACAACCCAAATCGAGTCATTGCCTGAACGAGTCCTGGGCAATCCTGTGATGAAATCCATGCCTAGCTTATCCCACTTCCATTCGGGTATCGGCAATGGTTGCAACAATCCTGCTGGCTTCTGATGCTCTGCTTTTACTCTCTGACATACATCACATACTGCTACATACTCCGCAATATCCTTCTTCATTCCAGTCCACCAGAAAGTCTCCTTCAAATCCAAGTACATCTTAGTATTTCCTGGGTGAATCGAATACGGCGAATCATGGGCCTCTTGCAAAATCAACTTCCTGATCTCTGGGTCATTAGGCACATAAACACGGTCTTCAAACCATAAGGTATCGTGCTCATCCTCACGAAATCCCTTAGATTTACCTTTGCTCAACCTTTCCTTTATCTCAGCAATTTCCTTGTCGGTCTTCTGAGCTTCTCTGATCCTATCCATCAAGGTCGACTGAAATTCCAATGTTGCTACATAGCCTCTCGGAACTATCTCCAAGCACAGTTCGCAAAAGTCTTCGGCTAACTCCTTTGGCAACCCTGCGGTCATGAGTGTATTGACATGGCTCTTACGGCTCAACGCATCGGCTACTACGTTAGCATTTCCAGGGTGATACTGCAATCTCATATCATAATCCTTGATGAGCTCTAACCATCTCCTTTGCCTGAGATTCAACTCCTTCTGTGTGAAAATGTACTTCAAACTCTTGTGATCTGTGTACCTCACAATGGTTTCCGATAAGAAAATGTCTCCATGTCTTCAAGGCATGCACTACGGCTGCTAACTCCAAATCATGTGTGGCATAATTCAACTCATGAGGTTTAAGATGTCGTGACGCATACGAGACAACTCTCCCCTCCTGCATAAGCACTGCTCCAAGTCCTCGACGTGAAGCATCGCAATACACCTCGTAATCCTTGGTCTGATCTGGCAGAATTAACACTGGTGAGGTAACTAGACGTTCCTTCAATTCTTGGAAACTGGCCTCACATTCCTCAGTCCAATTGAACTTGGTATCCTTCTTCAACAACTCCGTCATGGGTTTTGCAATCTTTGAAAAATTCTCAATGAATCTCCGGTAGTATCCTGCCAGTACAAGAAAACTCCCGATCTCTCCAACTGTCGTTGGTGCTACCCAATTTGTCACGGTGACAACCTTCGTGGGGTCTACTGCTATTCCTTCTCCGGATATCACATGTCCAAGGAACCCAACTTGTTTCAACCAAAACTCACATTTGCTGAACTTGGCGTATAACTGGTGTTCTCTGAGCTTCTCCAACACCAAACGCAAATGCTCCTTATGCTCCTCTTCATTCTTCGAGTAGACCAAGATATCATCAATGAACACCACGACGAACTTATCCAGAAACTCCATAAATACTTTGTTCATCATGTTCATGAAATAGGCAGGTGCGTTAGTCAGACCAAATGACATAACGGTATACTTGTACAGCCCGTATCTGGTGGTAAAGGCCGTCTTAGGTATATCCTGCTCTCGGATCTTTAACTGATGGTATCCTGATCACAAATTGATCTTAGAAAATACTTTTGCTCCTTGCAGTCGGTCAAATAGATGATTGATCATCGGTAGTGGGTACTTGTTCTTGATGGTTACTGCATTCAATCCTCGATAATCAACAACCATTCTTAATGATCCGTCCTTCTTCTCCACTAGAAGTACTGGTGATCCCCAAGGTGAAGAACTTGGGCGAATATACCCTTTATCCAGTAACTCCTTAATCTGACTTTTAATCTCCTCCAAATCTTTTGCTGGCATCCTGTATGGTCTCTTGGATATTGGCCCTGTGCCTGGCAAAAGCTCAATCAGAAACTCGATGTCTCTATCCGGTGGTATGCCTGGCAACTCTTCTGGAAATACATCAGGAAAATCCTTCACTACCAGTACTTCCTCCTGCACCACTCATGATAAGGAATTTACGTGCATCCTCTTGGGCTCATGCCTGGATACATACTTGATCCTCTTCCCTTCTGGCGTTGTCAGTAGAATTGTCTTACTAGCACACTCAATGTTCTCGCCATACTTCGATAACCAATCCATGCCTAATATCACATCCAATCCTTGTGATTCCAATACTATTAGGTCTGAGGGAAACACGTAGTTACCAATCCTTAATGGTAACCGATCACACCATAGCCTGGCCATATACTCTGCTCCAAGCGAAGTTACTAACATGGGTGTCTTGAGGGCTTGGGTTGGCAGCTTATACTTATCCACAAATCCCCTTGATATGTATGAATGCGATGCACCAGTATAAAAAAGAACGAGTGTAGTAAATGACTTAACCAAAAACTTACCTATTACTGCATCTGGTTGGGCTTCAACCTCCTCCACGCTAACGTGGTTCACCAGTCCTCTGTTGAAAAGGTTTGGCTTCTTCCCAGAGCTTCCATTTCCATTCCCATTCTGGCCTTCAGAACATTCATTGGCGTAATGTCCGGTCCTTTGACACTTAAAGCAAGTGACTTGACTCAGATCTCTCTTGGCTGGTGTTGAGGGGTTGGCATGATTCTGGCTACTACTTCCTCCATTTCCGTTACCATTCTTGGAACCATTGTGGTTGTGTGAACTACCACCTCCATGGGTATGCTGGAACTGTCCTCCCGAATTCGGGGTAAAATGTGGCTTGTACTGGGCTCCAGAATTGTACTTCCCTTGTCCATACTTCCTCTTACGGGTTTCAATCTGCTGCTGCTTCCCTTCAATCATGAGAGCATGGTCTACCAACTCCTGGTAGTTGTTGAAACTTGCTACCATCAACTGCATGCTCAGCTCATCATTCAGTCCTTCCAGAAACTTCTCTTGCTTAGCTGCATCGGTAGCCACGTCATCTGGGGCATAACGTGCTAGCTTACTAAATTCATCCACATACTAGCCAACTGTACGTCCTCCCTGGCGTAAGTTGTGAAACTCATGCTTCTTCATGGCCATAGCTCCGGCTGAAACATGAGCAGTACGAAAAGCCTGCTGAAACTGATCCCATGTGACAATGTCTACTGGATAAGTGGCTGTGAAATTCTCCCACCATGATGCTGTGGGTCCCCCAAGCTGATGTGCGGCAAATCGCACCTTCTCCGCATCTATGCATCCTGCAGTGGTCAACTCCCTGGCTGTCTTGCGAAGCCAATCATCTGCAACAATCGGCTTGGTGCTACTGGAAAACACCGGTGGATTCAGCCTAAGGAAACGGGTTAAATGATCAACAAGTGGTGGCGGTGGTGGATTGTTGTTGTTGTTCCCCTGATTCTGATTCTGGACTAGTATCTGCATCAATGCATTCTGCTGCTGGATCAACTGAGTGAGCTCTGGTGGAAAACCAAATCCGTTGTCACGTCTCGGAGGCATCTGAGGGTTTAGAAAATATGAGAATACAGAATAGAATGAGGTCTAGAGGGAAAACACTACCCATATGCACATGAGGCAAATTTCAATCAAAACACTTCATTCAAACAAGCAAGGGCATACAACGGTCTATCTATCGTTACAAAAGTGCTCGGACTATTCTAGATACATGGAGGGAATACTACTACTGTTATGGTGGTCTACTAGAAAAACTGCTCCGATGAAGACTCCATGATATCTGCTCCAGCTTCATCAACATAGTCATCATCACTATCATCCGGGTCCGAGTCGATGTTGTCGATGATGATGTAGTTCTCGGAACAAGTGCAATCTTTGTCTTCTCTAGTTGCTGGAAATCCCATGAACACTCTTAGCTTCTTCTTCAGATCTTCATTCTTCTCGACTAGCGTTGCTATTTCCTCCTCATATCCATCGCGTGTAGACTTGAGTTCTTCCTCCAGTTTCGTGATCTTGGTCATGGCCTTCTTCAGATCCATCATGCCTGCGCACATCTGGTTCTCCTGGCATCGAATGTGCTGGTTTAACTCCTGGATGAAAGCTGCAATTGATCTGTCTTTCCTGGTGTTGATCATCTCCCATTGCTCATCTCGGCGCCCACAAATCTGCTAGGTAGTATCCTTAAGCTCCTTGTGGTAAACTTCTCCAATACGTCCCATGGTGATGTGGGCTGCCATGCTCTTTCCTAAACTCCAGGTTGGTGCATCAAAGGAAAACTCTATGGGCTCAGTGACGGGCATGAACGTCCTTCCTGGAACTTGAACTTGAATAATCCAACGCTCCTCTTCAGGTAAAGTGGCGTTGTAGGTTCCGATGAAGCTTGGTACTCAGATCTTCAGGTACTTGGTAACTTCCTTCAGGTGTCGTCCAAAGGGTGTATCTTCATCCGGTTGCATGAACTTGTTCCTTGCATCCGCCATCCTAAAAGAGAGTAGAAAAGATGAGGAGTTAGAAATGAGAAGAGAGAGTAGTCATCTATGGCTTTTGCTTAGTGGTCGTGTCCTACAGTCAACCTGTGCTCTGATACCATCTTGTAGCGACCAGACCTCAAACAGTCTGATCTCTGAGCATTAGTGTCATCCCTGGATCAGTAATGCTGACACGCACAATACTTGAAGGATTTATAATAGAGTAGCAATCACACACTTATTACAATCGAATGTCTCCAAAGAGAACTTATTACAATAAATATGGCTTAAGGCCATCTAATAACGATTACAGCGGAAGGCTTGGAAGATAAGTGAGTCCATCAGCTCCAATGACATCACTGAGTATAGGGCTACGATCCTAAGGCATCTTACTCATCCTCTGAAAAGTCTGCAACATGAACGTTGCAGCCCGAAAACGGGTCAGCACATGGAATATGGTGGCAAGGTAACACATAGAGAGTAATGAAAGAAATAAAGCTATACTACATGCACAATTGGCTGGTGGAAAGCTCTATGGTTACAGTTTTTGCATAAAGACAGTTTTTCCCTACTGCAAAGGAATAAGTTTTATTTAACTATCATGGTGGTTGTTAAACATTGAGAATGGTTGACAGCATCCTCAATCCCAATTAAGTAACATCATCATTAAACCCAACAAAATTAATTTAAGTAACATGATGAGATTCACATGATAATCAAAGTACTAGATACTCAAAACATTCATAACTGGGGACACGACTAATCATGATTAGTTTATACACTCTGCAGAGGTTGCGCACTTTTCCCCACATAACTCAATCTCCTCCATTGGGATTCTCGCACTTCATGGTGTTTGAGAAACGAAGGACCGAGACATAGTCTTTCAGAAGCGCTAGCACCTTACGATGGGTAGACCGTACCAACCTACATCCCCTACATCTGCTAGTCTACCACTGTAAGAGTTCGCACGACTTAGTCAACTATGCTAGAGCCCATAATAGCATGTGGCTGCACACGGAAGTTTCTAGCATGAAATAATCTTATGATCCCTTTGAGCCTGGGTGGCGGTCCAAAAACAAACAGGCAATCCTGGAGTACCCAGGTACCTCAATCCACCCAGATGTGTATTAAAGTTGCCACCTTAAATAAACCATTAATTAAGAATCTCACATCAGTCATGGATACACTCACCCAATCCACGTCTACTAGCATAGCATGGCATAATAATCAAATGTTGAAGTAACTCCCAAGGGTTTGATAATAAAACAGGTAATAGGTACTACCTCATCTACTTCCCAAAACCCACATATTAATCAGATCCTAATCATGCAATTGTTTGAGGATTGATCTAATGCATAAAAACTGGGTAATAAAGAGGTATGATCAAAGTGTTACTTGCCTTGCTGATGATTCGCGAAACCTAGAGATTTGAAGTAGCAAGCGGCGCAATCCGGGTACTCTATTGCAAGCAAACAAACAAACAAGCATACAATAAGTACTCATCTAATGCACGGGTAAAACTCAAATAAGAGATCTAACCAGAAAGCGCAACTTAAGAACTCCGGTTTGCAAAAAGAATCAAATCGAACGAAGAAACAAAACTCAAACGGCGAAAAAAACAAGTTTCGTTTACTAATATGGACCTAAGTCAAATTTTACCGAAGCAAAAACTTTTTTGAGTAGATTATTCGGAAAGAGGGTTTCGAGACGAAACTCTAGGCGCTTGAATCGCCTGATTCCGATAAACGAGCGAAAAGTTAAACTAAAACGAAAATCAGATCAGAAATCGCGATCAGAAAAATCACGGAATAAATCCGAGAAAAAGAAGAATGACGAACAGATTAACAAACGATCGTTCGTTAGCTGGACCTAAGCGACGGATACATCCGTTAAAACGAACGAACGAGTGAACGCTCGCTAAATAAATAAACCGACAAAACTGATCTAATAAAATAAAAAAAACTAGGATTTTCTTTTTTTTTAAAACCGAAGTGTTTTTTCTCAAAAAAAACGGCATCGGCGGCGGTTCGGGCGGTACCTCCGGCGAGGTCCTCTGGCGGGGCGGGGCGGCTCCGGCGGGGCTTCAACAGCGGGGTGGGGTGGTGCGGCGGCGGCAGCGGCAGCAGGCACGAGGCGGCGGGGCGGGTCGGCTCCGGCGGCGGGGAGTGCGGTGGCGGCGGCTTCGAGTCGGGGCTCCAGAGGGGGGGGGGGTGTTATTTAAAGGGGGGGAGGCAGCGGCGGCTCCGACTTGGGGAGGGGGTCGGGCGGCGGCGGCAGCTCGGACTCTCCCGAGTCCGGCAGCGGCACGGCTGGGGAGGCGGTGGCGCGGGTGGGTGGGCCTGGTGATGGGGTCATGTACCTAGGGTAGGGTCACAGACCTGATCTAAGTACCCTGCCCAAGGACACCCGTAGAAGAGATCACCTTCCAGTCGACCTACGAGGGACTCACTCGACTGACTTGAAGGACTCGACCACGAAGACTCACTCGACCACCAGAAGGTCAAGAGGCACTCGGCACTGCAACGGTCTGTAATTAAGTAGACTTTATGATAGTAAAGACACTTTATGTGGGGCATTACCAGTAACGTCCCAGACTTAATGTACCTTAAACCCTTCATTACGTGGGCTGGCTGGGGTCCTGGCGCACTCTATATAAGCCACCCCCCTCCACAGGTAGAAGGGTTCGGCACCCTGTAACTCATATACACATAATCCACTCGACCGCCTCCGGGCTCCGAGACGTAGGGCTTTTACTTCCTCCGAGAAGGGCCTGAACTCGTACATCTCTTGTGTTTACAACCTCTCCATAGCTAGGACCTTGCCTCTCCATACCTACCCCCCACTCTACTGTCAGACTTAGAACCACGACAGTTGGCGCCCACCGTGGGGCAGGTGTTTTAGCGATTTTGTGGAGAAGTTGCGATTCTTCCGAGTACTTTCATCATGGTGGCTGCTGGAGTTTTGGTCGAGGGTCGAGAGATCCGTCTCGGTGCTCTCACCTTCGTCGCCGACGACTCCGCCTGGCTCCAGGAGGCTCCACTCGACGTCAATGCGCTCCCCGTCCGCGGTGCGACGCATTTTCGTGCATGTGTCCGCGGCGTTCTTCTGCGGCAACCGTCGACCCCGTATCGGTCGACTCCCCCATCGGCCACCCTCCCGGTCTCCCGCCAGCGCAAGCGCTCGGGCCAGTCGAGGCTTCAGCGTTGGGTGAGGCACGCGGTGGCTCGCCAGACGGCCACCACCCAAGTTGCGGCAATCGAGCCCGACGAATCTCTCTACGGCCTGTTCGATCTGTCGACTGGCTCCGTAGAGACTGCATCCGAGTGCGATAGCAGTGATCCAGCGGCGGAAATCCTGATGGTCGACGGGCCCTGCAGTCCCCCTGGCTTCGCCCGTGATGGTGGGGCAGGTGATGGAGGCGACCCCGCACGAGACCATGAAGAGTACCAGCCCGAGCCACTCGACTCTCTGCAAAGAGAGGAACTTCGCCGCAGGAACGTGGATGCCCTGCATACTCCCATCGCAGGAGAAACCCCCGAGGCTCGCGCCTTGGAGGAGGCACGTTTGGCCAACTTGGCCGAACGCGCTCGCTTGGAGAATCTTCAGCGAGCACTCGACGAGCACACGCGGCAATGAGTTCCCGACGCCAGTCGACGTCAACTCTTCCCGCCGACTCAAGTATATCGAACCCCAATTCAGAATTTAGCAGCTGCGACCCGTATAGCAGAGTCCATCCAGCCCTCTCAGTCGGAAGCCGGCAGAGGCTTGATGCAGATCAGGGATCTGCTCCGGGCAGCAGGAGATCAGAATTCAGCCGTGTCGCAGTCGCGCAACAGAATTCACAGTCGATCCGTCGCTGCGAATACGGTTCAGTCGGCTCACAGTCCCAGATCGCCTCCGCGGCGTGAGGGGCGCGAGAATCGGCGAGACCAATATGGAGACCGACACGACCGAGATGATAGGCGTCGAGTGCCCACTTCCCCTCTGAGGGGTGGGTCTTACGCTCCTCGACAGCAAGATGACAGACGTCAGCTCAGTGCGGGGCGAAGAGTTCTAGTCGACCCCAGGGAACCAGGCTTCGACGCACGATCCATTATCGTGCAAGGCTTGGTCGACCGGAACAGAGCCCATCGAGATGGACTCGACAGAGATGCGCCCACGAGTAGTCGAGTGCACGTTTCTGGTCCGGAATGTTTCAGCAGAGCTATCAGAGCCGCAGTGATTCCTCCCAATTTCAGGTTGGCAACAGGAGTCAGCAAGTTCACCGGTGAGTCTAAGCCTAAAACTTGGCTTGAGGACTATCGAGTGGCAGTTCAGATTGGTGGTGGGAATGACGAGGTGGCCATGAAGCATTTGCCCCTCATGCTGGAAGGTTCTGCTAGAGCGTGGTTGACTCAGTTACCTCCTAGCAGCATTTACACTTGGGAAGATCCGTCCCGAGTGTTCGTCAGAACGTTTGAAGGAACTTGCAAGCGACCGGCTGGATTGACGGAGCTGCAAGTCTGCGTGTAGAAGACCAATGAGACTCTTAGGGAGTATATTCAGAGGTGGATCACTTTGCACCATACTGTGGAGAATGTGTCTGATCATCAGGCAGTCTCCGCCTTCAAGGATGGTGTCAAGAACAGAGAATTGAGTTTGAAATTTGGTCGAACCGGTGACATGACCTTGAGTCGGATGATGGAAATTGCTACCAAGTACGCCAACGGCGAAGAAGAAGACCGACTCCGAAGCGGCAAGCACAAGCCGAGTCAGTCGGAGAAGGGAAACACCAGTCGGAAACAGAAGCGGAAGGCTGAACCGGCAGCACCTGGAGAGGCTCTGGCCGTGACTCAGGGAAAGTTTAAAGGGAAACCAAAAGGATCCTGGAACCCTAAGAAGGTAAAGGATAAAGAAGGGAATGACGTGATGGATATGCCGTGTCACATCCACATGAAGAAAGACGAAGAGGGGAATATCATTTACCCAAAGCATACCACTCGCCAATGTCGACTCCTGATCCAGCAGTTTCAAGGAAAATAGTCTAAAGACAAGGAAAAGGAGTCGGACAAGGCCGAAGGCAAGGAGGACAGTGAGGAAGGATATCCGCATATCAACTCCACTTTGATGATCTTTGCAGATGCGGAAAGCAAGAGTCGATTGAAAGTCATTAACCGTGAGGTGAACATGGTTACCCCAGCAAAAGCAAATTATTTGAGATGGTCCCAAACACCCATCACATTCGACCAATCTGATCACCCGACTTATATTGCCACCCCTGGGAGGCAAGCTTTGGTGGTCGATCCAGTTGTCGAAGGTACTCGACTGACAAAAGTGCTGATGGGCGGTGGTAGTGGGCTGAATTTGTTATGCAGACACACTGAAAGGAATGGGCATTCCGATGTCCCGACTGAGCACCAGTAACATGAGCTTTCATGGAGTTATACCAGGGAAGAAAGCCGAGTCACTCGGCCAAATAGCTCTGGACGTGGTGTTCGGTGATTCGAAACATTTTCGCAAAGAGAAGTTGACGTTTGAGGTCGTGGATTTTCAGAGTGCATATCATGCCATTTTGGGGAGACCAGCTTATGCACGGTTCATGGCTCAACCATGTTACGTGTACCTCAAATTGAAGATGCCCGGCCCCAAAGGAGTGATCACTGTCACCGGTGATCGGAAAAAGGCAGAAGAGTGCTTTCAGAAGGGCTCAAAGATTGCCGATTCCCAGGTGATAGCGGTCGAGTTTGAAGAATACAAGCAAAATGCAGATCCGAGTGATTTGCTGCGATCCAAGAAACCCGCCACAGAATCTGCATTTCAGTCGTCCGGTGAGACGAAGCCTGTTCACATTCACCCGACCGACCCCGATGCAGCTCCGACCCACATCTCCACAACACTCAACCAGAAATAGGAAGAAGCGCTCATCCAGTTCCTCCGTGAGAACTGGGACATTTTTGCATGGAAGCCCGCTGACATGCCAGGTGTTCCCAGGGGACTGGCTGAGCATCGCCTAAGAGTCGACTCATCAGCAAAACCAGTCAAAGAGCATCTTCGGCGGTCCGCCGTCCAGAAGAGAAAGGCCATTGGTGAGGAAGTGGCTCGACTGTTGGCGGCAGGATTTATCCGAGAGATATACCACTCCGAGTGGCTCGCTAATGTCGTCATGGTTCCTAAGAAGGACAAATCACTCCGAATGTGCATTGATTTCAAGCACATCAACCGGGCCTGCCCCAAAGATCATTTTCCTCTCCCTCGCATAGATCAAATTGTTGACTCGACCGCGGGATGCGAGAGATTGTCTTTTCTAGACGCCTACTCCGGGTACCACCAGATCCGTCTGTACGGACCCGACGAGGTAAAAATAGCTTTCATCACTCCATTCGGGTGCTTCTGCTATATCACCATGCCATTCGGCCTCAAGAATGCCGGAGCCACATTTATGCGAATGATTCAGAAGTGTCTACTCACTCAAATCAGTCGGAATGTGGAAGCGTATATGGATGATATCGTCGTCAAGTCACGAAAAGGTTCCGACCTGCTCGCTGACCTCGCCAAAACATTTGCCAACCTCAAAAGGTATGATATCAAGCTCAATCCATCAAAGTGCACATTCGGAGTTCCTGGTGGCAAGTTACTCGGTTTTCTCGTTTCCGAGCGAGGGATCGACGCTAATCCAGAGAAGATCGGCACTATTCTCTGAATGAAACGCCCTGTGCGAGTGCACGATGTCCAGAAGCTTACTGGATGCTTGGCCGCATTAAGTCGATTCATCTCACGACTCGGTGAAAAGGCATTGCCTCTTTACCGACTGATGAAGAAGGCAGACAAGTTCGAGTGGACTCCAGAAGCTGATGCAACGTTTGCCGAGCTAAAAGCTCTGCTCTCCACCCAGCCGGTGCTTGCTGCTCCAATCAGCAAAGAGCCTCTGTTGCTTTATATCGCAGCCACAGGACAAGTCGTCAGTACTGTGCTTACGGTCGAGCGGGAAGAAGAAGGAAAAGCTTTCAAAGTTCAGCGCCCAGTGTATTATTTGTCTGAAGTCTTGACTCCATCCAAGCAAAGATATCCTCATTATCAGAAGCTTGTGTATGGAATATACATGACCACGAAGAAGGTTGCTCATTATTTCTCTGATCATTCCATCACAGTCGTCAGCGACGCTCCACTATCAGAGATTTTGCACAACAGAGATGCAACTGGTCGAGTGGCTAAATGGGCGATTGAACTTCTTCCCCTTGATATCAAGTTTGAGGCAAAGAAAGCCATTAAGTCCCAGGCAATAGCAGATTTCCTCGCCGAGTGGATTGAACAGCAGCAGCCGACTGAAGTTCACTCGGAGCATTGGACCATGTTTTTTGATGGCTCTAAGATGTTGAATGGTTCCGGTGCTGGGGTTGTCCTGGTTTCCCCCAGAGGAGATAAGCTCAGATATGTGCTCCAGATTCACTTTGATTCCTCCAACAATGAGGCAGAGTATGAGGCCCTCTTATACGGATTGCGCATGGCCATTTCACTCGGCGTCCGTCGCCTGATGGTCTATGGCGACTCAGATTTAGTGGTCAACCAAGTGATGAAGGAGTGGGACGTGAGAAGCCCAGCCATGACTGGATACTGCAGTGCAGTGAGGAAGCTGGAAAAGAAGTTCGAGGGGTTGGAGCTCCATCATATACCCCGACTGAAAAATCAAGCAGCTGATGATCTAGCAAAGATAGGTTCCAAGAGAGGGGCCATTCCGAGTGGTGTGTTCTTGGAGCATATACGCACTCCGTCAGTCAAAGAAGACCCTTTCATCGAAGAAGCTCCACAGCCCAAGAGTGCCACAGATCCGACTGAGGTTGAAGTCCCAGCAGTAGTCGATTTGGTCATGGAGGTCTTGGTGGTCATTCCCGACTGGACAGTTCCGTATATCGCGTATATCCTGAGAAAAGAGCTCCCGGAGGATGAGGAAGAGGCTCGACAGATCGTCCGTCGATCTAAAGCCTTTACCGTAATCAAAGGACAGCTATATAGAGAAAGCGCGACTTGAGTTGGTCAGAAGTGCATAACACCAGAAGAAGGTCGAATCATCCTTAATGATATCCACTCGGGAACCTGTGGTCATCATGCGTCCTCTCAGACCATCGTGGCCAAAGCATACCGAGCCGGATTTTACTGGCCAAAGGCGAATGAGATGGCAAAGGAAATAGTGGATAAGTGCGAGGGATGTCAGTTCTACTCGAATATGTCGCACAAGCCTGCATCAGCTCTGAAGACCATTCCACTCGTCTGGCCTTTCGCAGTATGGGGGTTGGACATGGTCGGTCCTTTGAGAACAGGGCGAAGTGGCTTCACACATGTACTGGTGGTAGTCGACAAGTTCACCAAGTGGATTGAGGCTAAACCAATCAAGAACCTTGACGCCGGTGCTGCTGTTAGCTTCATCAGGGAACTGATATTCAGATATGGAGTCCCGCACAACATCATTACGGATAATGGGTCGAACTTTGACTCGGAAGAATTCAGGGATTTCTGCAACTCTCAAGGCACATGAGTCGACTATGCTTCGGTCGCCCATCCGCAGACGAATGGACAAGCAGAGCGAGCCAATGGCCTGATTCTCAAGGGATTGAAACCCCGACTGATGCGTGATCTCAAGCATGCAGCTGGAGCTTGGGTCGACGAACTTCCCTCGGTGCTTTGGGGACTGCGGACCACACCTAATCGGTCGACCGGAAGAACTCCATTCTTCTTGGTCTACGGAGCTGAAGCAGTCTTGCCGAGTGATCTTCTACACAATGCTCCTCGAGTTGAGATCTACAACAAAGCAGAAGCTAAACAAGCGCGGCAGGACGCAGTCGACCTTTTAGAGGAAGAAAGGGAGATGGCTCTGATCCGATCGACCATCTACCAACAAGATTTGCATCGTTTCCACGCCAGAAATGTGAGGGGTCGAGCCTTCCAGGAAGGAGATTTAGTTCTCCGAGTGGATCAGAAGAAACCACACAAGCTTGCTCCTTCTTGGGAAGGACCCTTCATCGTCACCAAAGTTCTCCACAACGGGGCGTACCGTCTTTACAACGTCGAACATAATATCGACGAGCCCCGAGCTTGGAACGCGGAACTACTCCGCCCATTTTACACTTAAGTTTATCACTCAGATGAGTTGCAATAAAGTACTCCTGTAGTTCATGGATTTCAAAATAATAGTGTCATAGTTCCTCCATAATTTTTGTCGCTTTTTATTTTGTCCAATAAAATTTTCCCCTCAGTGGGTGACTTAGCCGCGAATCCGTTTCGCCTAAGTTTGTAAAAATCCTACCGAGTGGTGAGCCAGACTCCCACTCGGAGGCTTAGCTGCGAATCCGTTTCGCCTAAGTTATGAAAATCCTACCGAGTGGTAAGCCAGACTTCCACTCGGGGGCTTAGCTGCAGTCCAAGTACTCGCCTAAGTTATGAAAATCCTACCGAGTGGTAAGCCAGACTTCCACTCGGGGACTTAGCTGCAGTCCAAGTACTCGCCTAAGTTATCAAAATCCTACCGAGTGGTAAGCCAGACTTCCACTCGGGGGCTTAGCTGCAGTCCAAGTACTCACCTAAGTTATGAAAATCCTACCGAGTGGTAAGCCAGACTTCCACTCGGAGGCTTAGCTGCAGCCCAGTGCTCGCCTAAGATATAAAAATCCTACCGAGTGAAGAGCAAACCTCTCACTCGGGGGCTTAGCTGCAGCCCAGTGCTCACCTAAGTTATCAAAATCCTACCGAGTGAAGAGCAAACCTCTCACTCGGGGGCTTAGCTGCAGCCCAGTGCTCGCCTAAGATATAAAAATCCTACCGAGTGAAGAGCAAACCTCTCACTCGGGGGCTTAGCTGCAGCCCAGTGCTCGCCTAAGATATAAAAATCCTACTGAGTGAAGAGCAAACCTCTCACTCGGGGGCTTAGCTGCAGCCCAGTGCTCGCCTAAGATATAGAAATCCTACCGAGTGAAGAGCGAACCTCTCACTCGGGGGCTTAGCTGCAGCCTAGTGCTCGCCTAAGATATAGAAATCCTACCGAGTGAAGAGCGAACCTCTCACTCGGGGGCTTAGCTGCAGCCCAGTGCTCGCCTAAGATATAAAAATCCTGCCGAGTGAAGAGCAAACCTCTCACTCGGGGGCTTAGCTGTAGCCCAGCGCTCGCCTAAGTTATCAAAATCCTACCGAGTGAAGAGCAAACCTCTCACTCGGGGGCTTAGCTGCAGCCCAGTGCTCGCCTAAGATATAGAAATCCTACCGAGTGAAGAGCAAACCTCTCACTCGGGAGGCTTAGCTGCAGCCCAGCGCTCGCCTAAGTGGATTAAGGAATAAGTCGACTGCAGTGAGCGTCTTGCTTTGAACCTGCAAAAGACATTTCGAGCCGAAAGCAATCATATTCAAACACCAAATTCGAGTTCAGATCAATACCTAAAGGAACCGAAAGTGCTCAGGCACTAAGCCTGTTAAGGTTTATCGGTTACAACTCCACTCGGCATACCGAGGCAAATTTAAAGCGTCGAGCTTAGAAGAAGTTTTTTACCCCTCCTGTGGAGGGCTGGAAGGTGCAACAAACTCATCAAGATCAATTCCATCTGCGATCCGAGTGGCAGCAGCAAGGAAAGTTTCCATAAAGGACCTGAAGTCGTGTTTCTTGGTGTTGGCCACCCGGAGGGCAGCCAGCTTGTCTTCTCGCGCATCTTTGCAGTGGACTCGGGCCAGACACAGAGCAACATCTGCACCACACCGAGCCGAGGACTTTTTCCACTCCTGCACTCGACCAGGGACAGCGTTCAAACGAGCCATCAGCGACTTGAGGTCGTTCTGGAGTGTCTCCCCGGGCCAGAGCGTTGAGTCGATGCGAGATGTGGCGACCTTCAGCCTTGCAAGATAGTCCACGGCAGCTGCAACACGGGACTCCAGTCGGAAAACATTCATGGCAACTTCGTCGTTCACCAGAGAATTGACGGGGTCAAGGTTTGGTTCCAACCGGCTAGTCTCTTCTTCAAAGTTTTGACAAAATTCTGCAAAGACGATCACCGAGTCAAGGCAATGGTCGAATGAAAAAACCATAGTTGAAAATGATTGTTGAAGGTTTACCTTCAAGCATAAGAAACAGCTTCTTGGCAAGACCATTCAGGAAGGCCTCCAGATCATTTTTCTTCTCAAGAGCAGCTTTCAGATTGGTATTTTCTTGTTCAAGCTTGGTGACTGAAGCTAACTTCTCGTCGGCAAGCTTGATCCTCTCAGCTAGTTCAAGGTCTTTTTTCCTTTGGGCCTCCCTCACCTTACCTGCAAGTTACAGCAAGATCAGATTTTGAAACAAATGAAGGGAAAAAGCAGTCGTCGAGGTCTCACCAAACATACCTTCGGTCTCCTCCTTTGCCTTCGTCAGATTCTCCTGAACCAGCTTCAAGTTCAGCTCGAGCTGAATGTGCTTGTTTTCCAGTTCAGTGTAGCGAGCCACAAGGTCACAGGAGTTCTGCGAAGAACCAATCGACTAAATGTCAAAAATAATTCACTTCCGAGTGAAAAAGGAAAAATCACGTGTTTCTAAGACTACAGCCGAATTCAAGCATTCGACCGTAGTCTCGGGGACTACACCCAGTGGGTGCACTCAGCGTGCCCCCACTAATCCTATTGAAGACAGAGTCGACCAGTCGACCGGTTTGCGAAATCCAGTCGCCATAGTCGAATGACGGAAAGACTGAACTTATAAAGCCTAAAGCCGACTGCCAGCAGTCGACCTTAGCCTTGGAGACAGAGTCGACCTCAAAAAAAAACAAGATGTATTCTTTAAGACTGTAACCGACTGCAAGCAGTTGACCACAGTCTCGGGGACTACACCCAGTGGGTGCACTCAGCGTGCCCCCACCGGTTTGCGAAATCAATTCGCCGTAGTCGAATGACGGAGAGACTGAACTTATAAAGCCTAAGGCCGACTGCCAGCAGTCGACCTTAGCCTTGGGGACTACACCCACTGGGTGCACTCAGCGTGCCCCCACCGGTTTTCGAAATCAATTCGCCATAGTCGAATGACGGGAAGACTGAACTTATAAAGCCTAAGGCCGACTGCCAGCAGTCGACCTTAGCCTTGGGGACTACACCCAGCGGGTGCACTCAGCGTGCCCCCGCTAACACGGAGTTTAAATCGACACACCCAGTGGGTGATTACTATAAATTCTGGAAACAAAAGTTTTTGATAGCATATCCTAACAGAACAAGCGGTGGTCGACTGACCTGAACATTGCTTTGAAGGGCGGAACTGGCGTCGTAAGCTGCCTGGCTCGCATCCCGGATGGTCTTCAACTGCTCCATCATGATCCCTGCCTGGCGTATCGCCTCCTTCGCGGCGCCAGCTTGGTCCTCTGGGACGTGGTGCGTCGTAAAGAGGGAGGGCTGCAGAGCACTCGTCAGTGGATCTGCGAAGGACACAGTGTGTCGAGTGGTGTTCTCCTCCTCCGCGACCAGAGTCTCAGGCACCGTCACATCCTGGGGCACCCTGCTGGCAGACGCTTTCCTTCTCATTCTGTGCTTCAGCGGTTCCTCATCTTCATCATCATCAGGGAGAGTGATAACAACATTGGATGGAGCTACAGAAAAGAATCAGAATTAGAGATCATGAGTCAGTCGACTAGAAACGGTGTTAAGAGTATAGTACCAGGTTTTGAGGTTGCTGCGTCCTCCATCTCATGGTCGTCAGCCCGGGCTGAGGTCTCAGAAGTAGCAGCACTGCAACTCCAAAGAGTCAGTCGACTAACTCCAGCGCCAACCAGAGATAAAGTTCACGCAAAACAAGAAGACTTAAGCAACATGATTACCCTGACATGGTGGGGATGGACACCTTCATCTTCGGCAGGTGCTTGGTCGGCTTTGACGGGGCTGCCCTGGGCTGCTTCGACGCCTTTTCAGTCGGCGCCGGAGAGGTGGTTCGAGGGCGCTTGGTCGACTGTGTGACAGTCGCAACCCCCTTGCCACGTTCAGTCGCAGGGTCATGGACAAGCTTCGACCGCCTTTCCGAGCGCGGTGGTGCAACCTCCTCCTCCTCCTCTTCCTCGTCCTCATCAACATCATCATCATCGTCATCAGTGTCATCATCATCATCATCATCATCCTCAGTGGCGTCCGAGTCCCACTCCTCCTCCTGGCTCTCGCCCCCGCTCGCTTCTCCCTCCTCAGTCGGAGCCTGTGCTCCGTTGGGCATCGAGTACAGCTCAGTGAGGGCCTGATAGACATCCAGACAAAGATCAGTCGACCGATCGGCAGAGAAAGCAGAAATAAATGTGACGAGAATACAATGGGAAGTGGAGCAGACATACCTTGTTTGGATCACTGTGGCAGTCGAGTGGAGGAATCCTTCTGGCTCCGCGAGGGTTATCCTTGTTCCCAGTAACAGCGGCCATCCACCTTTCCAGAGTGGCATCGTCGACTGTTTCTGGATTGACCCGAGTCACATCCTCAGTCCCGCAGTACAACCACATGCAATGGCTCCGGAACTGAAGAGGCTGGATACGACGCCTAAGAAAAACCTCCAGGAGATCCATACCCGTCACTCCATCCCGAACCAACTGAACTACACGCTCCATCAGCATCTTCACGTCAGCTTTCTCCTCCGGAATCACCTTCAGAGAGGAGGGCTTGTTCACTCGGCCCATGGTGAACTGAGGGAGTCCACTCGACTGCACCAGCGTCGACTGATCCTGGCAGTAGAACCAGGTCGACTGCCAGCCTCTGACTGACTCGGGAAATGTCATGGCTGGGAAGGTGCTCTTGTTCCTCACCTGGATCCCCAGACCCCCACACATTTGGACAACTCGGGTTTTTTCGTCGCCTGGGCTCGCCTTCTTCACGGTCTGAGAGCGACACGTGAATATGTGCTTGAACAAGCCCCAATGCGGTCGACAACCCAGAAAACTCTCACACATGGACACAAACGCGGCAAGATAGGCGATAGAATTTGGGGTGAAGTGGTGGAGTTGCGCTCCAAAGAAGTTCAAGAAACCACGGAAGAAAATGCTCGGCGGCAAAGAAAATCCGCGGTCGACATGGGTAGCCAGAAGCACGCACTCACCCTCTTCCGGCTGGGGCTGCCACTCTTTCCCTGGAAGCCTCGCAGCTCCATGAGGGATCAGGCCCTCGTTGGCCATGTCGAGGAGATCCTTCTCCGTGATGGTCGACTGGATCCAATCTCCCTGGACCCAGCCTTTCGGCAGGCGAGATCTAGACGAAGACCCGCCGCGGCTGGTGGATCTCCCCTTCGCCTTCTCCGTCGCCGATGTCTTCTTCGCGCGTTCCAGCGCCGCCGTCTTCTCCTTGACCATGGCTACCAGTGAGGCGCGCGAGGAGAAGTTGTGC
The DNA here is from genome assembly GCF_018294505.1 of Triticum aestivum. Classification (NCBI taxonomy): domain Eukaryota; kingdom Viridiplantae; phylum Streptophyta; class Magnoliopsida; order Poales; family Poaceae; genus Triticum; species Triticum aestivum. Next base: position 259,059,379 of record NC_057810.1, on the reverse strand, counting down.
GGGGGCGAGAGCGAGTGCGTTGGGCGGAGACGAAGGGAGCAGAGGGAGAATGCTGAAGCACTGTTCAAAAAACCCTCGCCGGGCGCATTTATAAGATCCCTTCCGAGTGGATGACAGGTGGGCCCGGTCGATCTAATCATATCCTGAAACAGTTGCGTGGGCGTGATACGTGGCGAAAAAAGCGGCGCGGGGATCGAGGCGTCTATGCCCTGTCCCATCCGAGCACCGCGGTCCGCTCCGCTTCGCGCACTCCCCCAAATTCCGTATCCCGCGGAATCCGCGAACGACAGATCAGTCTGCTAGACGCGGGATTTCCTGCGATCCGTCGCTGGGAAATCAGCGAAGTCCAAAAGATCACTCGACGAAGAAAAAGAATGGATCGAGTCGACTGAAGAAAAGTTGTTCACTATCAACAAAGAGAATTTTTTGGTTCAAAACAACGCACGACCAGTATGCGAAAGCTAATCGGAAACAACATCAACTCCTTCATCACTCAAGCCTCAATCCATTCGGGGGCTAATGATGGGGTCATGTACCTAGGGTAGGGTCACAGACCTGATCTAAGTACCCTGCCCAAGGACACCCGTAGAAGAGATCACCTTCCAGTCGACCTACGAGGGACTCACTCGACTGACTTGAAGGACTCGACCACGAAGACTCACTCGACCACCAGAAGGTCAAGAGGCACTCGGCACTGCAACGGTCTGTAATTAAGTAGACTTTATGATAGTAAAGACACTTTATGTGGGGCGTTACCAGTAACGCCCCAGACTTAATGTACCTTAAACCCTTCATTACGTGGGCTGACTGGGGTCCTGGCGCACTCTATATAAGCCACCCCCCTCCACAGGTAGAAGGGTTCGGCACCCTGTAACTCATATACACATAATCCACTCGACCGCCTCCGGGCTCCGAGACGTAGGCTTTTACTTCCTCCGAGAAGGGCCTGAACTCGTACATCTCTTGTGTTTACAACCTCTCCATAGCTAGGACCTTGCCTCTCCATACCTACCCCCCACTCTACTGTCAGACTAGATCCACGACACCTTGCTCGGTGTGGCATTCGACGCCAGTTTTTTTTTCCGGGATGCAGTCGGCGGAGTTTTTTGTTTAATTAATTTCGCGAATGCAAAACACTGAAAAAAAATCGCAGAAAATGGTATAATACAAATATTCTATGACTACCAAAATAATTGTTCATCATTCCAAATATAAAATTGTAGAACGAAGACTGAACATTTTTTGGCTACGCATATAATACATTTTGAAAATCGTGCTGCAATCTTATTCCTAAATTCAAATAATAATAGCAAAACATCAAAATAAATCTGTATTAGATTTTTTATTAATGCCTCTATTATTTCTCTATTCTTGGAAATCCATTTTATTCCCTCTCTCAATATTTTTATGATTAAAATAATTGAAGATAAAATAAATAAAATCAAATGATCCTATTTTCAAAATTTGGAAACTCAAATATGAAAATAATGAAATCCCCAACTCTCTCTGTGGGTCCTTGAGTTGCGTAGAATTTCTAGGATCAGACCAAAATGCAAAAATATGATATGCAATGATGATCTATTTGTATAACATTCCAAATTGAAAATTTGGGATGTTACATAACCACACCTGGAAACTTTGTATCTGCAGCAAAGTGTTTAGTAGCAAAGTAATATGATAGTGGTGGTAACGATAACAAAAGTAAAGACAACAAAAGTAATGTTTTTGGTATTTTTAACAGTAGCAACAGAAAAGTAAATAAGCGAGAACCAGTATATGGAAAACTCGTAGGCACCAGATTAGTGATGGATAATTATGCCGGATGCGGTTCGTCATGTAACAGTCATAACATAGGGTGACACAGAACTAGCTCCAATTCATCAATGTAATGTAGGCATGTATTCCATATATAGTCATATGTGCTTATGCAAAAGAACTTGCATGACATCTTTTGTCCTACCCTCCCGTGGCAGCGGGGTCCTATTGGAAACTAAGGGATATTAAGGCCTCCTTTTAATAGAGAACCGGAACAAAGCATTAGCACATAGTGAATACATGAACTCCTCAAACTATGGTCATCACCGGGAGTGGTCCCGATTATTGTCACTTCGGGGTTGCCGGATCATAACACATAGTAGGTGACTATAGACTTGCAAGATAGGATCAAGAACACACATATATTCATGAAAACATAATTGGTTCAGATCTGAAATCATGGCACTCGAGCCCTAGTGACAAGCATTAAGCATAGAAAAGTCATAGCAACATCAATCTCAGAACATAGTGGATACTAGGGATCAAACCCTAACAAAACTAACTCGATTACATGAACATCTCATCCAACCCATCACCGTCCAGCAAGCCTACGATGGAATTACTCACGCACGGCGGTGAGCATCATGAAATTGGTGATGGAGGATGGTTGATGATGACTACGGCGACGAATCCCCCTCTCCGGAGCCCCGGACGGACTCCAGATCAGCCCTCCCGAGAGAGATTAGGGCTTGGCGGCGGCTCCGTATCGTAAAACGCGATGATTTCTTCTCTCTGTTTTTTTTCTCCCCGAAAGCCAATATATGGAGTTGGAGTTGGCGTCGGAGGGCCACCAGGGGGCCCACGAGGTAGGGGTACGCGCCCAAGAGGGGGGGGCGCCCCCCACCCTCATGAACAGGGTGTGGGCCCCTTGGTCTTCATCTTTGGCGAGGATTTTTTATTATTTATTCTAAGATATTCCGTGGAGTTTCAGGTCATTCCGAGAACTTTTGTTTTCTACACACAAAACAACATCATGGCAATTCTGCTGAAAACAACGTCAGTCCGGGTTAGTTCCATTCAAATCATACAAGTTAGAGTCCAAAACAAGGGCAAAAGTGTTTGGAAAATTAGATACGACGGAGACGTATCAACTCCCCCAAGCTTAAACCCTTGCTTGTCCTCAAGCAATTCAGTTGACAAACTGAAAGAGAAAAAGAAAAACTTTTACAAACTCTGTTTCAGCAAATATTATGAACTAACCATACTAACAATAACGCATAGGTCTCACAATTACTCATATCAATAGCATAATCAGCTAGCGAGTTATAATAACAAAACTCGGATGACAACACTTTCTCAAAATAATCATAACATGATATAACAAAATGGTATCTCGCTAGCCCTTTCTGAGACCGCAAAACATAAATGCAGAGCACCTTTAAAGATCAAGGACTGACTAAACATTGTAATTCATGGTAAAAGAGATCCAGTCAAGTCATACCCAACATAAACCAATTATAATGAATGCAAACGACAGTGTGCTCTCCTGCAGGTACTTTTAATAAGAAGGATGATGACTCAACATAAAAGTAAATGGATAGGCCCTTCGCAGAGGGAAGCAGGGATTTGTAGAGGTGCCAGAGCTCGATTTTGAAATAGAGATAAATTATATTTTGAGCGGCATACTTTCATTGTCAACATAACAACTAAGAGACGACGATATCTTCCATGCTAAACAAATTATAGGCGGTTCCAAAACAGAATGGTAAAGTTTATACTCCCCCTCCTCCACAAGCATCAATCCATGGCTTGCTCGAAACAACGAGTGCCTCCAACATTCAATGGGTCCCAGGGGGAGTTTTGTTTGCAATTATTTTGATTTAGTTTGCATAAAGCATGGGACTAGGCATCCCGGTGACCAGCCATTTTCTCATGAATGAGGAGCGGAGTCCACTCCTCTTGAGAATAACGTGCCTAACACGGAAGATAAGGGCAGCGCTAGTTGACATATGAGCTATTCGAGCATGCAAAGCAGAATGTTTATTTGAAGGTTTAGAGTTTGGCACATACAAATTCACTTGGAACGGCAGGTAAATACCACATATAGGTAGGTATAGTGGACTCATATGGAACAACTTTGGGGTTTAAGGAGTTTGGATGCACAAGCAGTATTCCCGCTTAGTACAGGTGAAGGCTAGTAAAAGACTGGGAAGCGACCAACTGAGAGGGCGACAACAGTCGTAAACATGCATTATAATTAATTTACACCGAATACAAGCATGAGTAGGATATAATCTACCATGAATATAAATATCATGAAGGCTATGTTGATTTGATTCAAGTACATGCGTGAACATGTGCCAAGTCTAGTCACTCAATTCATTTAAAGGAGGATACCATCCCATCATACAACATCATAATCATTCTAATAGCATGTTGGCACGCAAGGTAAACCATTATAACTCATAGCTAATCAAGCATGGCACAAGCAACTATAATCTCTAAATGTCATTGCAAATATGTTTACTTCATAATAGCTGACTCAGGAACGATGAATCATCATATTTACAAAAACAAGAGAGGTCGAGTTCATACCAGCTTTTCTCATCCCAATAAGTCCATCATATATCATCATTATTGCCTTTCACTTGCACGACCGAACGATGTGTATAATAATAAGAGTGCACGTGCATTGGACTAAGCTGGAATCTGCAAGCATTCAACTCAAGAGAGAAGACAAGTAATATGGGCTCTAAGTTAAATAAACAATCATGCATATAAGAGCCACTAAGCATTTTCAATATGGTCTTCTCGACCCCCAAAGAAAGGAAAAGAAATAAAAACTATTTACACGGGAAAGCTCCCAACAAGCAAAAGAAGAACGGGAATATTTTTGGGTTTTCTTTTTAATTACTGCAGCAAAGAAATAAACTACTACTAATAATTTTTTGGTTTTTCTAAAGGTTTATTAAACACATAAGAAGAAAGCAGGAAAAAGAAAATAAACTAGCATGGATATTACACTGAAAGAGTATGAGCACCGACATCTAGCAATGAGTGTGTGTGAACATGAATGTAATGTCGGTGGGAAATACGTACTCCCCCAAGCTTAGGCTTTTGGCCTAAGTTGGTCTATTGCCAGGGATAGCCTGGCGGATACCCGTAGGTGAAGCTGGGGTCATACTGCAATGCAGCGGCTATCACCGCCTGAGCTGTAGCGTGGCGTCGAGTGGCCTCCGCTCTCCTCTCCTACTCATCTGCCTCCTCTCTGGTAATAATATATCTTCCTTTTGTCTGAGAATCAAAGAAGGCAGGAGTAGGAAGAGCAATATGGACTACATGTCGTTTGTTAAAGATTAGTCGATACTGGAGAGGTGGTTCAATCCTATCAACAAACTGGTGGGAAACCATAGAATCAAAATCTAAATAAGTAGGGGGTAACTCCATATCACCCTCACGAATGTCTATCTCAAGAAAATTAGCTAAGCGGGTTGCATAAATTCCTCCAAAGAAATCTCCGTTATGTCTATTATGATGCAACCTGTGAGCTACAATGGCTCCCATATGATAAGATTGGTTTCCTAACACAACACTTCTGAGAATGCTGAGATCAGGGACACACATGTGACATGCTTCATCCTTAGCATTTATGCATCTACCTATGAAGAGAGCAAAACAATGTATAGCAGGAAAGTGAACGCTCCCTATTGTGGCTTGTGTTATATCTCTAGATTCCCCCACAGTTATTCTAGCAAGAAAGTCTCTATATTCAGATTTAGGGGGATCCCTGACACTACCCCAAGATGGAAGTTTTCAAGCACAAGTGAAATCCTCTAAGTCCATGGTATAAGATTTGTCATAAAGGTCAAACATGACTGAAGGAGAATTACGCGAAGATGAAAACTCAAACCTCCTCACAAATGAACTTGTGAGATCATGATACTGGGGGCATTTGTCAGCTTCAAAGTCCTCAAGACCGGCATTACGCAAATATGCGCTAAATTCTTCTTTGATTCCCACTTGATTCATAAAATTTTCCGAAGGCCATTCACAGGGCCTCACAGGAGCGTCTCTTGGTGGTTCCTCGTCAGCATCACGCATTGCAAGCCTGGGACCTTGCTTCCTTGAAGAACCACCTTGGAACATCTTCCTGAACATATTGTTTCCTCTAAAAAAATTCTGAATTTTTTAGTAACTTCAAATAAAAGTGAACCAACTTCAATAAAATAGATAGCAACAACTCCCACAAGTGCCTAGAGCCTATATCAAGCATTAGAACTACCTGGAACCATATAAATTTGACATGGAAGCTCAAGAACATGGTCACCTATGCAGCACAAATTTGCAACGAATAAAGCACTAGAACAAAAACTAATTGGACCAATGGAGGAGTTACATACCAAGGAACAATCTCCCCAAGCAGTTTTGCGAGAGGTGCTTTGAGCAAGGAGATCGAAAATCACAGCAACGGGGGCTGGAACTCGTGCTTGAGTTGGTTTTTCGTGTTTGTGTGAGGCAGAGGAAGAAGATGGGTGCAGGGATAAGTGGAGGAGGGCCACCATGGGCCCACGAGGCAGGGGGCGCGCCCTGGGGGGTAGGGCACGCTCTCTACCCTCGTGGCCAGGTGGCAGCTCCCCCCGCGGTACTTTTTTGCACAGTAAATCCTCAAATATTCCCGAAAAAATCATATTAAATTGGCATGGCATTCTGAGGACTTTTATTTTTGGGATATTTTTATATTGCACGGATAAGTCAGGAAACAGACAGAAAAATACCATTTTACTTTATTTCTACTAAATAACAGAAAATACAAAGAGGGTACAGAAGGTTGTGCTTCTAGTTTCATCCATCTCGTGATCATCAAAATGAACCCACTAACAAGGTTGATCAAGTCTTGTTTTCAAACTCATTCCGAATAACCGCGGAACCGGAGAAATTTTGAATAACACTAAGTTACCTCAACGGGGATATGAAAATCCCCAACAATAAGAATATCATACTTTTTCTTGACAGTAGGGAGAGGAAATTCAAAACCTCCAAATATAATCGATGGAATTTTCTAATAGAGTTGATACTATAAACTTGAGGTTGTTTCCTTGGAAAGTGTACCGTGTGCTCATTGCCATTAACATGAAAAGTGACATTGCCTTTGTTGCAATCAATAACAGCCCCTGCAGTATTAAGGAAAGGTCTTCCAAGAATAATAGACATACTATCATCCTCGGGAATATCAAGAATAACAAAGTCCGTTAAAATAGTAACGTTGCAACTACAACAGGCACATCCTCACAAATACCGACAGGTATACCAGTTGATTTATCAGCCATTTGCAAAGATATTTCAGTAGATGTCAACTTATTCAAGTCAAGTCTACGATATAAAGAGAGAGGCATAACACTAACACCGGCTCCAAGATCACATAAAGCAGTTTTAACATAATTCCTCTTAATGGAGCATGGTATAGTAGGTACTCATGGATCTCCAAGTTTCTTTGGTATTCCACCCTTAAAAGTATAACTAGCAAGCATGGTGGAAATTTCAGCTTCCGGTATCTTTCTTTTATTAGTAATGATATCCTTCATATACTTAGCATAAGGATTTGTTTTGAGCACATCAGTTAATCGCATATGCAAAAAGATGGGTCTAATCATTTCAGCAAAACGCTCAAAATCCTCATCATCCTTTTCTTAGATGGTTTCGAAGGAAAAGGCATGGGTTTCTGAACCCATGGTTCCCTTTCTTTATCATGTTTCCTAGCAACGAAGTCTCTTTTATCATAACATTGATTCCTTGATTGTGGGTTATCAAGATCAACAACAGGTTCAACTTCTACATCATTATCATTACTAGGTTGAGCATCATCATCAACATCATCATTAACATTTTCACTAGGTTCATGTTCATTACCAGATTGTGTTTCAGCATCAGACACAGAGATATCATTTGGATTCTCAGGTGGTTCAACAATAGGTTCACTAGAAGTTTGCAAAGTCCTATCATTTTTCTTTTTCTTCCTTTTAGAAGAACTAGGTACATCAATATTATTTCTCTGAGAATCTTGCTCGATTCTCTTAGGGTGGCCTTCCGGATACAAAGGTTCCTGAGTCATTCTACCAGTTCTAGTAGCCACTCTAACAGCATAATCATTTTTCTTACTGTTCATTTCATCAAGCACTTCTTTCTGAGCTTTAAGTACTTGTTCTACTTGAGTGGTAACCATAGAAGCATGTTTGCTAACAAGTTTAAGTTCACCTCTAATATCAGCCATATAATCACCCAAGCGTTTAATCATAAAGGTATTCTGTTTTAATTGTCTACCAAAATAAGCATTAAAGCCATCTTGCTTAAACATAAAGTCATCAAACTCATCCAAGCACTGACTAGCAATTTAGTAGGAGGGACTTCAGCTTTATCATATCTATAGAGAGAATTTACCTTTACTACCTGTGTCGGGATATCAGGATCAGGAGGTTCTTCAGTGAATAAGGAATTGAGATCATATACTTCTTCAACAGGTGGTAAATTAAGATCGTGTATTTTTTCAATAGGAGGTAAATTCTTAACATCTTCAGCTTTAATACCTTTTTCTTTCATAGATTTCTTTGCCTCTTGCATATCTTCGGGACTGAGAAATAGAACACCTCTCTTCTTGGGAGTTGGTTTAGGAATAGGCTCAGTAACTGGCTCTGGAGCTGGCTCAAGAGGTGGCTCGGGAGGTGCCCAATTATTTTCATTTGTCAACATATTGTTCAATAGAATCTCAGCTTCATCCAGTGTTCTTTCCCTGAAAAGAGAACCAACACAACTATCCAGGTAATCTCTGGAAGCATCAGTTAGTCCATTATAAAAGATATCAAGTATTTCTGGTTTCTTAAGAGGATGATCAGGCAAAGCATTAAGTAACTTGAGAAGCCTCCCCCAAGCTTGTGGGAGACTCTCTTCTTCAATTTGCATGAAGTTGTATATTTCCCTCAAAGCAGCTTGTTTCTTATGAGCAGGGAAATATTTAGCAGAGAAGTAACAAATCATATCCCGGGGACTACGCACACAACCAGGATCAAGAGAATTAAACCATATCTTAGCATCACCCTTTAATGAGAACGGAAATATTTTGAGTAAATAAAGGTAGTGTGATCTCTCATCATTAGTAAACAGGGCGGCTATATCATTTAACTTAGTAAGATGTGCCACAACAGTTTCAGATTCATAGCCATAAAAAGGATCAGATTCAACCAAGTTAATGTTGGAAATATGCCCTAGAGGCAATAATAAATAAGTTATTATTATATTTCCTTATTCATGATAATCGTTTATTATCCATGCTAGAATTGTATTGATAGGAAACTCAGATACATGTGTGGATACATAGACAACACCATGTCCCTAGTAAGCCTCTAGTTGACTAGCTCGTTGATCAATAGATGGTTACGGTTTCCTGACCATGGACATTGGATGTCGTTGATAACGGGATCACATCATTAGGAGAATGATGTGATGGACAAGACCCAATCCTAAGCCTAGCACAAGATCATGTAGTTCGTATGCTAAAGCTTTTCTAATGTCAAGTATCATTTCCTTAGACCATGAGATTGTGCAACTCCCGGATACCGTAGGAGTGCTTTGGGTGTGCCAAACGTCACAACGTAACTGGGTGGCTATAAAGGTACACTACGGGTATCTCTGAAAGTGTCTGTTGGGTTGGCACGAATCGAGACTGGGATTTGTCACTCCGTGTAAACGGAGAGGTATCTCTGGGCCCACTCGGTAGGACATCATCATAATGTGCACAATGTGACCAAGGGGTTGATCACGGGATGATGTGTTACGGAACGAGTAAAGAGACTTGCCGGTAACGAGATTGAACAAGGTATCGGTATACCGACGATCGAATCTCGGGCAAGTACCATACCGCTAGACAAAGGGAATTGTATACGGGATTGATTGAGTCCTTGACATCGTGGTTCATCCGATGAGATCATCGTGGAACATGTGGGAGCCAACATGGGTATCCAGATCCCGCTGTTGGTTATTGACCGGAGAACATCTCGGTCATGTCTGCATGTCTCCCGAACCCGTAGGGTCTACACACTTAAGGTTCGATGACGCTAGGGTTATAAAGGAAGCTTGTATGTGGTTACCGAATGTTGTTCGGAGTCCCGGATGAGATCCCGGACGTCACGAGGAGTTCCGGAATGGTCCGGAGGTAAAGATTTATATATAGGAAGTCCTGTTTCGGCCATCGGGACAAGTTTCGGGGTCATCGGTATTGTACCGGGACCACCGGAAGGGTCCCGGGGGCCCACCGGGTGGGGCCACCTGCCCCGGGGGCCACATGGGCTGTAGGGGGTGCGCCTTGGCCTACATGGGCCAAGGGCACCAGCCCCTAGAGGCCCATGCGCCAAGATACCTAGAAAAGGGAGAGTCCTAAAGGGGAAGGCACCTCCGAGGTGCCTTGGGGAGGATGGACTCCTCCCCCCCTCTTAGCCGCACCCCTTCCTTGGAGGAAGGGGCAAGGCTGCGCCTCCCCCCTCTCCCCTGCCCCTATATATAGTGGAGGGGAGGGAGGGCATCCATACCTGAGCCCTTGGCGCCTCCCTCCCTCCCGTGACACCTCCTCCTCTCCCGTAGGTGCTTGGCGAAGCCCTGCAGGATTGCCACGCTCCTCCATCACCACCACGCCGTTGTGCTGCTGCTGGATGGAGTCTTCCTCAACCTCTCCCTCTCTCCTTGCTGGATCAAGGCGTGGGAGACATCGTCGAGCTGTACGTGTGTTGAACGCGGAGGTGCCGTCCGTTCGGCACTAGGATCATCGGTGATCTGAATCACGACGAGTACGACTCCATCAACCCCGTTCACTTGAACGCTTCCGCTTAGCGATCTACAAGGGTATGTAGATGCACTCTCCTTCCCTCGTTGCTGGTCTCTCCATAGATAGATCTTGGTGACACGTAGGAAAATTTTGAATTTCTGCTACGTTCCCCAACAGTGGCATCATGAGCTAGGTCTATTGCGTAGATTCTTTGCACGAGTAGAACACAAAGTAGTTGTGGGCGTCGATATTGTTCAATATGCTTGCCGTTACTAGTCTTATCTTGATTCGGCGGCATCGTGGGATGAAGCGGCCCGGACCAACCTTACACGTACGCTTACGTGAGACCGGTTCCACCGACAAACATGCACTAGTTGCATAAGGTGGCTGGCGGGTGTCTGTCTCTCCCACTTTAGTCGGATCGGATTCGATGAAAAGGGTCCTTATGAAGGGTAAATAGCAATTGGCATATCACGTTGTGGTTCATGCGTAGGTAAGAAACGTTCTTGCTAGAAACCCATAGCAGCCACGTAAAACATGCAAACAACAATTAGAGGACGTCTAACTTGTTTTTGCAGGGTATGCTATGTGATGTGATATGGCCAAAAAGGATGTGATGAATGATATATGTGATGTATGAGATTGATCATGTTCTTGTAATAGGAATCACGACTTGCATGTCGATGAGTATGACAACCGGCAGGAGCCATAGGAGTTGTCTTTATTTATTTGTGACCTGCGTGTCAACTTAAACGTCATGTAATTACTTTACTTTATTGCTAACCGTTAGCCATAGTAGTAGAAGTAATAGTTGGCGAGGCAACTTCATGAAGACACGATGATGGAGATCATGATGATGGAGATCATGGTGTCATGCCGGTGACGATGATGATCATGGAGCCCCGAAGATGGAGATCAAAAGGAGCAAAGTGATGATGGCCATATCATGTCACTATTTGATTGCATGTGATGTTTATCATGTTTATACATCTTATTTGCTTAGAACGACGGTAGTAAATAAGATGATCCCTTACAACAATTTCAAGAAGTGTTCTCCCCTAACTGTGCACCGTTGCGACAGTTCGTGTTTCGAAGCACCACGTGATGATCGGGTGTTAGATTCTAACGTTCACATACAACGGGTGTAAGACAGATTTACACACGCGAAACACTTAGGGTTAACTTGACGAGCCTAGCATGTACAGACATGGCCTCGGAACACGGAGACCGAAAGGTCGAACATGAGTCGTATAGAAGATACGATCAACATGAAGATGTTCACCGATGATGACTAGTCCGTCTCACGTGATGATCGGACACGGCCTAGTTTGACTCGGATCATGTAATCACTTAGATGACTAGAGGGATGTCTATCCAAGTGGGAGTTCATAAGATGAACTTAATTATCCTGAACATAGTCAAAAGACCTTTTGCAAATTATGTCATAGCTCACGCTATAGTTCTACTGTTTTAGATATGTTCCTAGAGAAAATATAGTTGAAAGTTGAAAGTAGAAATTATGCAGACAGTAGAAAGCTTATGTCCTTAAATGCACCGCTTAGTGTGCTGAACCCCAAACGTCGTTTGTGGATGTTGAGAACATCGGACATACACGTTTTGATAACTACGTGATAGTTCAGTTAAATGGTTTAAGTAGAGGCACCAAAGAAGTTTTCGAAACATCGCGGAACATATGAGATGTTTCGAGGGCTGAGCTTGTGCTCAGATTGTCTGAGTACAACAATCATTTGAATCGAGTGGGAGTTGATCTTCCAGATAAGACAGTGATGGTTCTCCAAAGTCATTGCCACCAAGCTGTTAGAGCTTCGTGATGAACTATAACATATCAGGGATAGATATGATGATCCTTGAGGTATTCGCGATGTTTGACACCGCGAAAGTAGAAATCAAGAAGGAGCATCAATTGTTGATGGTTGGTGAAACCACTAGTTTCAAGAAGGGCAAGGGCAAGAAGGGATACTTCATGAAACGGCAAATCAGCTGCTGCTCTAGTGAAGAAACCCAAGGTAAAACCCAAACCCGAGACTAAGTGCTTCTGTAATAAGGGGAACAACCACTAGAGCAGAATTACCCTAGATACTTGGTAGATAAGAAGGCTGGCAAGGTCGATAGAAGTATATTGGATATACATTGTGTTAATGTGTACTTTGCTAGTACTCCTAGTAGCACCAGGGTATTAGATACCGGTTCGGTTGCTAAGTGTTAGTAACTCGAAATAAAAGCTACGGCATAAACGGAGACTAGCTAAAGGTGAGCTGACGATATGTGTTGGAAGTGTTTCCAATGTTGATATGATCAAGCATCGCACGCTCCCTCTACCATCGAGATTTGGTGTTTGCGTTGAGCATAGACATGATTGGATTATGTCTATCGCAATACGGTTATTCATTTAAGGAGAATAATGGTTACTCTAATTTTTGAATAATACCTTCAATGGTCTTGCACCTAAAGGAATGTTTTATTGAATCTCGGTCGTAGTGATACACATTTTCATGCCAAAGATATAAGATAGTAATGATAGTACCATTTACTTGTGGCACTGCCATGTAAGTCATAATGGTATAAAACGCATGAAGAAGCTCCATGTTGATGGTTCTTTGGACTCACTCGTTTTTGAAAAGTTTGAGACATGCGAACCATGTCTACTGGTGTATATGCATGAAGAAACTCCATGCAAATGGATCGTTCGGACTCACTTGATTTTGAATCACTTGGGACATGCAAATCATACCACATGGGCAAGATGACTGAAAAGCCTCGTTTTCAGTAAGATGGAACAAGATAGCAACTTGTTGGAAGTAACACATTTTGATGTGTGCAGTCCAATGAGTGCTGAGGCATGCAGTGAATATCGTTATGTTCTTACTTCACAGATGATTCGAGTAGATGTTGAGTATATTTACTTGATGAATCACGAGTCTGAATTATTGAAAGGTTCAAGTAATTTCAGTGTGAAGTTGAAAGATCGTCGTGACAAGAGGATAAAATATCTATGATATGATCATAGAGATGAATATCTGAATTACGAGTTTGGCACACAATTAAGACATTGTGGAAATTGTTTCACAATTAATACCGCCTGGAACACCATAGTGTGATGGTGTGTCCGAACATCATAGTTGCACCCTATTGGATATGGTGCATACCATGATGTCTCTTATCGAATTACCACTATCGTTCATGGGTTAGGCATTAGAGACAACCACATTCACTTTAAATAGGGCACCACGTAATTCCGTTGAGATGACACCGTATGAATTATGGTTTAGAGAAACCTAAGTTGTCATTTCTTAAAAGTTTGGGGCTGCGATGCTTATGTGAAAAGTTTCAGGCTGATAAGCTCGAACCCAAAGCGGATAAATGCATCTTCATAGGACACCCAAAACAGTTGGGTATACCTCCTATTCAGATCCGAAAGCAATAAGGGATTGTTTCTAGAATCGGGTCCTTTCTCGAGGAAAAGTTTCTCTCGAAAGAATTGAGTGGGAGGATGGTGGAGACTTGATGAGGTTATTGAACCGTCACTTCAACAAGTGTGTAGCAGGGCACAGGAAGTTGTTCCTGTGGCACCTACACCAATTGAAGTGGAAGCTTATGATAGTGATCATGAAACTTCGGATCAAGTCACTACCAAACCTCGTAGGGATGACAAGGATACGTACTACTTCAGAGTGGTACGTAATCCTGTCTTGGAAGGTCATGTTGCTAGACAACAATGAACCTACGAGCTATGGAGAAGCGATGGTGGGCCCGGATTCCGATAAATGGCTCGAAGGCCATAAAATCCGAGAGAGGATCCATGTATGAAAACAAAGTGTAGACTTTGGAAGAACTACTTGATGGTCGTAAGGCTGTTAGGTACATATGGATTTTGAAAGGAAGACAGACAATGATGGTAAGTGTCACCATTGAGAAAGCTCGACTTGTCGTTAAGATGTTTTTCGACAAGTTCAAGGAGTTGACTACGATGAGACTTTCTCACTCGTAGCGATGCTAAGAGTCTGTTGGAATTATATTAGCAATTACTGCATTATTTATGAAATCTTGCAGATAGGATGTCAAAACATTGTTTCCTCGACGATTTTTGAGGAAAGGTTGTATGTGATACAACCGGAAGGTTTTGTCTATCCTGAAATATGCTAATAAGTATGCAAAGCTCCAGCAATCCTTCTGAGGACTGGAGTGAGCATCTCGGAGTTGGAATGTATGCTTTGATGATGATCAAAGATTTTGGGTGTATACAAAGTTTATGAGAAACTTGTATTTCCAAAGAAGTGAGTGGGAGCACTATAGAATTTCTGATGAGTATATGTTGTTGACATATTAATGATCAGAAATGACGTAGAATTTCTGGAAAGCATATAGGGTTATTTGGAAAGTGTTTTCAATGGAAAACCTGGATTAAGCTACTTGAACATTGAGCATCAAGATCTATAAGGATAGATCAAAACGCTTAATAGTACTTTCAAATGAGCACATGCCTTGACATGATCTTGAAGGTGTTCAAGATGGATCAGTCAAAGAAGGAGTTCTTGCCTGAGTTGTAAGGTATGAAGTTAAGACTTAAAGCTCGACCATGGCAGAATAGAGAGAAAGGAACGAAGGTCGTCCCCTATGCTTAAGACATAGGCTCTACAGTATGCTATGCTGTGTACCGCACCTGAAGTGTGCCTTGCCATGAGTCAGTCAAGGGGTACAAGAGTGATCCAAGAATGGATCACAGGACAGCGGTCAAAGTTATCCTTAGTAACTAGTGGACTAAGGAATTTTCTCGATTATGGAGGTGGTAAAAGAGTTCGTCGTAAAGGGTTACGTCGATGCAAGCTTAACACCTATCCGGATAGCTCTGAGTAGAGATACCGGATACGTATAATGGAGCAACAATTTAGAATAGCTCCAAGTAGAACAGTTATTTGGAATAGCTCCAAATAGAACGTGGTAGCTGCATCTAGGAGATGACATAGAGATTTGTAAAGCACACACGGATCTGAAAGGTTCAGACCCGTTGACTATAACCTCTCTCACAAGCATAACATGATCAAACCCAGAACTCATCGAGTGTTAATCACATGGTAATGTGAACTAGATTATTGACTCTAGTAAACTCTTTGGGTGTTAGTCACATGGGGATGTGACCTTGAGTGTTAATCACATATCGATGTGAACTAGATTATTGACTCTAGTGCAAGTGGGAGACTGTTGGAAATATGCCCTAGAGGCAATAATAAATTGATTATTATTATATTTCCTTGTTCATGATAATCGTTTATTATCCATGCTAGAATTGTATTGATAGGAAACTCAGATACATGTGTGGATACATAGACAACACCATGTCCCTAGTAAGCCTCTAGTTGACTAGCTCGTTAATCAATAGATGGTTACGGTTTCCTGACCATGGACATTGGATGTCGTTGATAACGGGATCACATCATTAGGAGAATGATGTGATGGACAAGACCCAATCCTAAGCCTAGCACAAGATCATGTAGTTCGTATGCTAAAGCTTTTCTAATGTCAAGTATCATTTCCTTAGACCATGAGATTGTGCAACTCCCGGATACCGTAGGAGTGCTTTGGGTGTGCCAAACGTCACAACGTAACTGGGTGGCTATAAAGGTACACTACGGGTATCTCTGAAAGTGTCTGTTGGGTTGGCACGAATCGAGATTGGGATTTGTCACTCCGTGTAAACGGAGAGGTATCTCTGGGCCCACTCGGTAGGACATCATCATAATGTGCACAATGTGACCAAGGGGTTGATCACGGGATGATGTGTTACGGAACGAGTAAAGAGACTTGCCGGTAACGAGATTGAACAAGGTATCGGTATACCGACGATCGAATCTCGGGCAAGTACCATACCGCTAGACAAAGGGAATTGTATACGGGATCGATTGAGTCCTTGACATCGTGGTTCATCCGATGAGATCATCGTGGAACATGTGGGAGCCAACATGGGTATCCAGATCCCGCTGTTGGTTATTGACCGGAGAACATCTCGGTCATGTCTGCATGTCTCCCGAACCCGTAGGGTCTACACACTTAAGGTTCGATGACGCTAGGGTTATAAAGGAAGCTTGTATGTGGTTACCGAATGTTGTTCGGAGTCCCGGATGAGATCCCGGACGTCACGAGGAGTTCCGGAATGGTCCGGAGGTAAAGATTTATATATAGGAAGTCCTGTTTCGGCCATCGGGACAAGTTTCGGGGTCATCGGTATTGTACCGGGACCACCGGAAGGGTCCCGGGGGCCCACCGGGTGGGGCCACCTGCCCCGGGGGGCCACATGGGCTGTAGGGGGTGCGCCTTGGCCTACATGGGCCAAGGGCACCAGCCCCAAGAGGCCCATGCGCCAAGGAACCTAGAAAGGGAGAGTCCTAAAGGGGAAGGCACCTCCGAGGTGCCTTGGGGAGGATGGACTCCTCCCCCCCTCTTAGCCGCACCCCTTCCTTGGAGGAAGGGGCAAGGCTGCGCCTCCCCCCTCTCCCCTGCCCCTATATATAGTGGAGGGGAGGGAGGGCATCCATACCTGAGCCCTTGGCGCCTCCCTCCCTCCCGTGACACCTCCTCCTCTCCCGTAGGTGCTTGGCGAAGCCCTGCAGGATTGCCACGCTCCTCCATCACCACCACGCCGTTGTGCTGCTGCTGGATGGAGTCTTCCTCAACCTCTCCCTCTCTCCTTGCTGGATCAAGGCGTGGGAGACATCATCGAGCTGTACGTGTATTGAACGCGGAGGTGCCGTCCGCTCGGCACTAGGATCATCGGTGATCTGAATCACGACGAGTACGACTCCATCAACCCCGTTCACTTGAACGCTTCCGCTTAGAGATCTACAAGGGTATGTAGATGCACTCTCCTTCCCTCGTTGCTAGTCTCTCCATAGATAGATCTTGGTGACACGTAGGAAAATTTTGAATTTCTGCTACATTCCCCAACAGTTAATTATATCTGGATCAACAGAAAATTCATAATAATCCTTATCGGGAACACATATAGGTGAAGTAGCAAAAGCAGGGTCAGGTCTCATTCTATCTCTAAGAGATTCTTTACTCCATTTAACTAGCAACCTCTTAAGTTCGTATCTATCCTGGCAAGCAAAAATAGTTGCAGAAGATTCTGCATCAAAAAGATAACCCTCAGGAATAGCAGGCATATTTTCATCATCACTCTCATCACCATATTCAGATTCAATAATTTCTCTTTCTCTAGACCTAGCAATTTGTTCATCTAGAAATTCACCAAGGGGCACAGTAGTATCAAGCATAGAAGTAGTTTCATCATAAGTATCATGCATAGCAGAAGTGGCATCATCAATAACATGCAATATATCAGAATTCATAGCAGTAGCAGGTTTAGGTATCGCAAGCTTACTTATAACAGAAGGTGAATCTAGTGCAGAGCTAGATGGCAGTTCCTTACCTCCCCTCGTAGTTGAGGGCAAAATAGTAGTTCGATCGTCTTTCAAGTTCTTCATAGTGTCCAGCAGATATAAATCCCAAGTGACTGAAAGAATAGAGCTATGCTCCCCGGCAACGGCGCCAGAAAAAGGTCTTGATAACCCACAAGTATAGGGGATCGCAACAGTTTTTGAGGGTAGAGTATTCAACCCAAAGTTATCGATTCGACACAAGGGGAGCCAAAGAATATTCTCAAGTATTAGCAGCTGAGTTGTCAATTCAACCACACCTGGAAACTTAGTATCTGCAGCAAAGTGTTTAGTAGCAAAGTAATATGATAGTGGTGGTAACGGTAACAAAAGTAAAGACAACAAAAGTAATGTTTTTGGTATTTTTGTAGTGATTGTAACGGTAGCAACGGAAAAGTAACTAAGCGAGAACCAGTATATGGAAAACTCATAGGCACCGGATTAGTGATGGATAATTATGCCGGATGCGGTTCGTCATGTAACAGTCATAACATAGGGTGACACAGAACTAGCTCCAATTCATCAATGTAATGTAGGCATGTATTCCGTATATATTCATACGTGCTTATGGAAAAGAACTTGCATGACATCTTTTGTCCTACCCTCCCGTGGCAGCAGGGTCCTATTGGGAACTAAGGGATATTAAGGCCTCCTTTTAATAGAGAACTGGAACAAAGCATTAGCACATAGTGAATACATGAACTCCTCAAACTATGGTCATCACCGAGAGTGGTCCCGATTATTGTCACTTCGGGGTTGTCGGATCATACACATAGTAGGTGACTATAGACTTGCAAGATAGGATCAAGAACACACATATATTCATGAAAACATAATAGGTTCAGATCTTAAATCATGGCACTCGGGCCCTAGTGACAAGCATTAAGCATAGCAAAGTCATAGCAACATCAATCTCAGAACATAGTGGATACTAGGGATCAAACCTAACAAAACTAACTCGATTACATATAAATCTCCTCCAACCCATAACCGTCCAGCAAGCCTACGATGGAATTACTCATGCACGGCGATGAGCATCATGAAATTGGTGATGGAGGATGGTTGATGATGACTACGGCGACGAATCCCCCTCTCCGGAGCCCAGAACGGACTCCAGACCAGCCCTCCCGATAGAGATTAGGGCTTGGCGGCGGCTCCGTATTGTAAAACGTGATGATTTCTTCTCTCTGATTTTTTTCTCCCCGAAAGCCAATATATGGAGTTGGAGTTGGCGTCGGAGGGCCACCAGGGGGCCCACGAGGTAGGGGCCGCGCCCAGGAGGGGGGGGGGCCCACCCTCGTGAACAGGGTGTGGCCCCCCTGGTCTTCATGTTTGGCGAGGATTTTTTATTATTTATTCTAAGATATTCTGTGGAGTTTCAGGTCATTCCGAGAACTTTTGTTTTCTGCACATAAAACAACATCATGGCAATTCTGCTGAAAACAGCGTCAGTCCGGGTTAGTTCCATTCAAATCATACAAGTTAGAGTCCAAAACAAGGGCAAAAGTGTTTGGAAAAGTAGATACGACGGAGACGTATTACCCCTTCGTCGCTCTGGTGAGGAATTGTACTGTAGGTGTTTTGAATCTACTCCCCTTCCCCTTTAAATAATTTTTTAGGATCACGCGGGTATTTTTGTAATCCTGCGATATCGGTATGACAGAATTCTATCTTGGTGCCTCCTACCTTCCTTGATTTTATTCCGAGGAGTTGAGCTCCAAGGGGTTCTTGTCACATTCGCTATCATTTCAGTTCCTGAATACCAGGGGAACTGACATCGAAAATGCTTCTATACTATTTGTGGTGCAATGAGCGTGGTGCCACCTAGTACTGGGGAGGGAGATTAGATGTACTGCCATGGATAGTATAGCTGTTGTTTTTCGAAGGTCTGAGGTGTTGGTAAACGTAGCATGCAATTTCAAAAATTTCCTACGCTCACGCAAGATCTATATAGGAGATGCATAGCAACGAGAGTGGGAGAGTGTGTCCACGTACCCTTGTAGACCGAAAGCGGAAGCGTTAGCTTACCACGGTTGATGTAGTCGAACGTCTTCACGATCCAACCGATCAAGCACCGAACGTACAACACCTCCGAGTTCTGCACACGTTTAGCTCGATGACGTCCCTCGAACTCTTTGTCCAGCAAAGTGTCGAGGGAGAGTTTCGTCAGCACGACAGCGTAGTGACGGTGATGGTGATGTGATCCGCTTAGGGCTTCGCCTAAGTACTACGACAATATGACCGGAGGAGTAAACGGTGGAGGGGGGGAATCGCACACGACTAAGAACAATTGAATTACTTTAGGGTGCCCCCTGCCCCCGTATTTAAGGAGGGAGAGGGGAGGAGGCCGGCCTAGGGCGTGCCAAGTGGGGGGGGGGGGAGAATCCCATTTGGACTCCTAGTCCTATTCGCCCCTTCCTTATATTGGAGGGGGAAAGAGGGAAGGATAGGGAGAGGGAGAAGTAAAGGTGGGTCGTGCCCCTCCCCTTGTCCAATTTGGACTCCCCAAGGGGGGCACCACCCCTTGTGGGCTGCCATGCCTCTCCCTTATGGCCCATATGGCCCATATCTTTCCCCCGAGGGGTTCCGGTAACCTCCCAGTACTTCAAAAAATACCTGAAACACTCCAGAACCATTTCGGTGTCCGAGTACTATCATCCAATACATCAACCCTTCCTTCTCGGCCATTTCGAGACTCCTCGTCATGTCTATGATCTCATCCAGAACTCTAAACAATCTCCAGTCACCAAAACACAAAACTCATAATACGAACCGTCATCGAACGTTAAGCGTGCGGACCCTACGGGTTTAAGAACTATGTAGACATGACCAAGACACATCTCCGGTAAATAACCAACATCGGAAAATGGATGCTCATATTGGTTCCTACATATTATACGAAGATATTTATCGGTCAAACTGCAATGACAACATACATCATTCCCTTTGTTATCGGTATGTTACTTGCCCAAGATTCAATCGTCGGTATCTTCATACCTAGTTCAATCTTGTTATGGAAAAGTCTCTTTACTTGTTCCGTAATGCATCATCCTGCAAGTAACTCATTAGTCACATTGCTTGCAAGGCTTATCATGATGTGCATTACCGACCCTAGAGATACCTCTCCGAAACTCGGAGTGACAATTCCTAATCTTGATCTATGCCAAACCCACAAACACATTCGGAGACATCTGTAACGCATCTTTATAATTACCCAGTTACATTGTGACATTTGATAGCACACAAGGTGTTCCTCCGGTATTCGGGAGTTACATAATCTCATAGTCAAAGGAATATGTATAAGCCATGAAGAAAGCAATTGCAATAAAACTTAACAATCATTATACTAAGCTAACGGATGGATCTTGTCCATCACATCATTCTCCTAATGATGTGATACTATTCATCAAATGACAACACATGCCTATGGTCAGGAAATTTAACCATCTTTGATTAACGAGCTAGTCTAGTGGAGGCTTACTAGGGACACCGTGTTTTGTCTATGTATCCACACATGTATCAAGTTTCCAGTTAATATAATTCTAGCATGGATAATACAAATTTATCATGATATAAGTAAATATAAAATAACAACTTTATTATTGCCTCTAGGGCATATTTCCTTCAGTCCCCCACTTGCACTAGAGTCAATAATCTAGTTCACATCGCCATGTGATTTAACACTAGTAGTTCACATCAGCATGTGATTAACACCATAGTTCACATCGCCATGTGACCAACACCCAAAGGGTTTACTAGAGTGAGTAATCTAGTTCACATCACTATGTGATTAACACCCAAAGAGTACTAAGGTGTGATCATGTTTTGCTTTGTGAGAGAGGTTTAGTTAACGGGTCTACCATATTCAGAGCCGTATGTATTTTGCAAATTTTCTATGTCTACAATGCTCTGCATGGAGCTACTCTAGCTAATTGCTCCCACTTTCAATATGTATCCAGATTGAGACTCAGAGTCATCTGGATCGGTGTAAAATCTTGCATCGACGTAACTCTTTATGACGAACTCTTTATTGCCTCCATAACCGAGAAATATTTCCTTAGTACTCTTAGGTAACTAAGGATAACTTTGACCGCTGTCCAGTGATCCACTCCTGGATTACTATCGTACCCCCTTTCCAAACTCATGGCAAGGCACACAATAGGTCTTGTACACAACATAACATACTTTATAGAACCTATGACTGAGGCATAGGGAATGACTTTCGTTCTCTTTCTATTTTCTGCAGTGGTCGGGTTTTGAGTCTTACTCAATTTCACACATTTGCAACACAGGCAAGAACTCCTTCTTTGATTGTTCCATTTTGAACTACTTCAAAATCTAGTCAAGGTATGTACTCATTTAAAAAATCTTATCAAGCGTCTTGATCTATCTCTATAGATCTTGATGCTCAATATGTAAGCAGCTTCACCAAGATATTTCTTTGAAAAACTCCTTTCAAACACTCCTTTATGCTTTCTAGAAAATTCTACATCATTTCCGATCAACAATATGTCATTCACATATACTTATCAGAAAGGCTGTAGTGCTCCCACTCACTTTCTTGTAAATACAGGCTTCACCATAAGTCTGCATAAAACCATATGATTTGATCATATTATCAAAGTGTATATTCCAACTCTGAGATGCTTGCACCAGTCCATAGATGGATCGCTGGAGTTTGCACACTTTGTTAGCACCTTTAGGATCGACAAAACCTTCTGGCTGCATGATATACGACTCTTCTTTAAGAAATCCATTAAGGAATGCAATTTTGACGTCTATTTGATAGATTTCATAATCATAAAATGCAGCAATTGCTAACATGATTCGGACAGACTTAAGCACCGCTACGGGTGAGAAAGTCTCATTGTAGTCAACCCCTTGAACTTGTCAAAAACCTTTCGTGACAAGTCGAGCTTTCTAGATGTTAACATTACCATCAACGCCAGTCTTCTTCTTGAAGATCCATTTATTCTCTATGGCTTGCCGATCATCGGGCAAGTCAACCAAAGTCCATACTTTGTTCTCATACATGGATCCCATCTCAGATTTCATGGCCTCAAGCCATTTTGCGGAATCTGGGCTCATCATCGCTTCCTCATAGTTCGTAGGTTCGCCATGGTCTAGTAACTTGACTTCCAGAACAAGATTACCATACCACTCTCGTGCGGAACTTACTCTTGTTGACCTACGAGGTTCGGTAGTAACTTGATCCGAAGTTTCATGATCATTATCATTAGCTTCCTCACTAGTTGGTGTAGGCATCACGAGAACGGTTTTCTGCGATGAGCTACTTTCCAATTCGAGAGAAGGTACAATTACCTCATCAAGTTCTACTTTCCTCCCACTCACTTCTTTCGAGAGAAACTCCTTCTCTAGAAAGGATCCATTTTTAGCAACATAGATCTTGCCTTCGGATCTGTAATAGAAGGTGTACCCAACAGTTTCCTTTGGGTATCCTATGAAGAAGACACACTTCTCCTATTTGGGTTCGAGCTTATCAAGCTGAAGCTTTTTCATATAAGCATCGCAACCCCAAACTTTAAGAAACGACAGCTTAGGTTTCTTGCCAAACCACAGTTCATACAGTGTCGTCTCAACAGATTTGGATGGTGCCCTATTTAATGTGAATGCAGCTGTCTCTAATGCATAACCCCAAAATAAAAGTGGTAAATCAGTAAGAGACATCATAGATTGCACCATATCTAATAAAGTATGGTTACGATGTTCGGACACACCATTATGCTATGGTGTTCAAGGTGGCGTGAGTTATGAAACTATTCCACATAGTTTTAAATGAAGGCCAAACTCGTAACTCAAATATTCGCCTCCGCGATCAGATCGTAGAAACTTTATTTTCTTGTTACGATTATTCTCCACTTCACTCTGGAATTCTTTGAACTTTTCAAATGTTTCAGTCTTGTGTTTCATTAAGTAGATATACCCATATCTGCTCAAATCATCTGTTAAGGCCAGAAAATAACGATACCCGCCGCGAACCTCAAAACTCATCGGACCGCATACATTGGTATGTATTATTTCCAATAAGTCAGTGGCTCGCTCCAATGTTCCGGAGAACAGAGTTTTAGTCATCTTGCCCATGAGGCATGGTTCACAAGCATCAAATGATTCATAATCAAGTGATTCCAAAAGCCCATCTGCATGGAGTTTCTTCATGCACTTTATACCAATATGACCTAAACGGTAGTGCCACAAGTATGCTGCACTATGATTATCAACTTTGCATATTTTGGCATCAATATTATGAATATGTGTATCACTATGATTGAGATTCAATAAACCATTAACATTGGGTGTATGTCCATAGAAGTTTTTGTTCATGTAAATAGAATAACAATTATTCTCTGTCTTAAATGAATAACCATATTGCAATAAACACGATCCTATCTTGTTCATGCTCAACGCAAACACCAAATAACATTTATTCATGTTCAACTCTAATCCCGAAAGTATAGGGAGTGTGCGATGGTGATCTTATCAACCTTGGAATCACTTCCAACACACATCATCACCTTGCCCTTAACTAGTCTCTGTTCATTCTGTAACTCCTGTTTCGAGTTACTAATCTTAGCAACTGAACTGGTATCAAATACCTAGGGGTTTTTATGAACACTAGTAAAACACACATCAATAACATATATATCAAATATATACCTTTGTTCGCGTTGCCATCCTTCTTATCCGCCAAGTATTTGGGGCAGTTCCACTTCCAGTGACCATTTCCTTTGTTGTAGAAGCACTCAGTTTCAGGCTTGGGTATAGCTTTGGGCTTCTTCACGGGAGTGGCAACTTGCTTGCCATTCTTCTTGAAGTTCCCTTTCTTTCCCTTGCCCTTTTACTTGGAACTAGTGATCTTGTCAACCATCAACAATTGACGCTCTTTCTTGATTTCTACCTTCGCTGATTTTAGCATCGTGAAGAGCTCGAGAATCATTTTCGTCATCCCTTGCATATTATAGTTCATCACGAAGTTCTACCAGTTTGGTGATGGTGACTAGAGAACTCTCTCAATCACTATTTTATCTGGAAGATTAGCTCCCACTTGATTCAAGTGATTGTAGTACTCAGACATTCTGAGTTCATGCTCACTGACTGAGCTATTCTCCTCCATCTTGTAGACAAAGTACTTGTCAGAGGTCTCATACCTCTTGACACGGGCATGAGTATGCAATACCAATTTTAGCTCTTGGAACATCTCATATGCTCCATGGCATTCAAATTGTTTTTGAAGTCCCAGTTTTAAGCCGTAAAGCATGGCGCACTAAAATATCAAGTAGTTATCATATTGAGCTTGCCAAACGTTCATAACGTCTGTATCTGCTCCTGCAAGAGGTTTGTCACCTAGCGGTGCATCAAGGACATAATTCTTCTATGCAACAATGAGGATAATCCTCAGATCATGGACCCAGTCCGCATCATTGCTACTATCATCTTTCAACTTTTCTCTAGGGACATATCAAAAATATATAGGAGCTATATTACGAGCTATTGATCTACAACATAGATATGCAAATACTACCAGGACTAAGTTCATGATAAATTAAGTTCAATTAATCATATTACTTAAGAACTCCCACTTAGATGGACATCGCTCGAGTCATCTAAATGATCACGTGATCCATATCAACTAAACCATGTCCGATCATCACGTGAGATGGAGTAGTCTTCAATGGTGAATATCTCTATGTTGATCATATCTACTATATGATTCATGTTCGACATTTCGTTCTCTAGTGTTCCGAGCCCATGTCTGTACATGCTAGGCTCGTCAAGTTTAACTCGAGTATTCCACATGTGCAAAACTGTCTTGCACCCGTTGTATGTGAATGTAGAGCTTATCACACCCGATCATCACGTGGTGTCTCGGCACGACGAACTGCCGCAACGGTGCATACTTAGGGAGAACACTTATACCTTGAAATTTTAGTGAGGGATCATCTTATAATGCTACCGTCGTACTAAGAAAAATAAGATGCATAAAAGATAAACATCACATGCAATAAAAATATGTGACATGATATGGCCATCATCATCTTGTGCTTTTGATCTCCATCTCCAAAGCACTGTCATGATCTTCATCATCACCAGCTTGACACCTTGATCTCCATCGTAGCGTCGTTGTCGTCTCACCAACTATTGCTTCTACAACTATCACTAACGCATAGTGATAAAGTAAAGCTATTACATGGTGTTTGCATTTCATACAATAAAGCGACAACCATAAGGCTCCTGCCAGTTGCCAATAACTTTTACAAAACATGATCATCTCATACAATAACATATATCACATGATGTCTTGACCATATCACATCACAACATGCCCTGCAAAAACAAGTTAGACGTCCTGTACTTTGTTGCTGCAAGTTTTACGTGGCTGCTACGGGCTTCTAGTAAGAACTGTTCTTACCTACGCATACAAAACCACAACGGTGATTTATCAAGTTAGCTGTTTTAACCTTCAACAAGGACCGGCCGCAGTCAAACTAGATTCAACTAAAGTTGGAGAAACAGACACCCGCCAGCCACCTTAATGCAAAACTAGTTGCATGTCTGTCGGTGGAACCGGTCTCATGAACGTGATCATGTAAGGTTGGTCCGGGCCGCTTCATCCAACAATACCGCTAAATTAAAATAAGACATTGGTGGTAAGCAATATGATGATCACCGCCCACAACTCTTTGTGTTCTACTCGTGCATATCATCTACTCATAGACCTAGCACTGATGCCACTATTGGTAAACGTAGCATGCAATTTCAAAAATTTCCTACGCTCACGCAAGATCTATCTAGTAGATGCACAACAACGAGAGGGGGAGAGTGTGTCCACGTACCCTCATAGACTGAAAGCGGAAGCGTTAGCTTAACACGGTTGATGTAGTCGAATGTCTTCGCGATCCAACCGATCAAGCACCGAACGTACAACACCTCCGAGTTCTGCACACGTTCAGCTCGATGACGTCCCTCGAACTCTTGATCCAGCAAAGTGTCGAGGGAGGGTTTCATCAGCAAGACGGCATGGTGATGGTGATGGTGATGTGATCCGCGCAGGGCTTCGCCTAAGCACTACGACAATATGACCGGAGGAGTAAACGGTGGAGGGGGCACCACACACGGCTAAGAACAATTGATGTACTTTGGGGTGCCCCCTGCCCCCGTATATAAAGGAGGGAGAGGGGAGGAGGCCAGCCTAGGGTGCGCCAAGTGGGGGGGGGGAATCCACTTGGACTCCTAGTCCTATTCGACCCCCTTCCTTCTATCGGAGGGGGAAAGGTGGAAGGAGAGGGAGAGGGAGAAGGAAAGGGGGCCATGACCCCTCCCCTTGTCCAATTCGGACTCCCCATGGGGGGGCACCCCTTGTGGGCTGCCCTGCCTCTCCCTTATGGCCCATATCTTCCCCCCACGGGTTCCGGTATCCTCCCGGTACTCCGATAAATACCCGAAACACTCCGGAACTATTCCAGTGTCCGAATACCATCGTCCAATATATCAATCTTTACCTCTCGACCATTTCGAGACTCCTCGTCATGTTCGTGATCTCATCCGGGACACTGAACAATCTTCGCTCAGCAAAACACATAACTCATAATACGAATCATCATCGAACATTAAGCATGCGGACCCTATGGGTTCGAGAACTATGTAGACATGACCGAGATACATCTCCGGTCAATAACCAATAGCGGAACTTGGATGCTCATATTGGTTCCTACATATTCTACGAATATCTTTATCGGTCAAAACGCAATGACAACATATGTCATTCCTTTTGTCATCAGTATGTTACTTGCCCGAGATTCGATCATTGGTATCTTCATACCTAGTTCAATCTCGTTAGCAGCAAGTCTCTTTACTCATTCCATAATGCATCATCCCGCAACTAACTCATTTGTCACATTGCTTGCAAGTCTTATCATGATGTGCATTATCGAGAGGTCCAAGAGATACCTCTCTGAAACTTGGAGTGGCAAATCCTAATCTTGATCTATGCCAACCCAACAAACACCTTTGAAGACATATGTATAGCATCTTTATAATCACCCAGTTACGTTGTGACATTTGATAGTACACAAGGTGTTCCTCCGGTATTCGGGAGTTGCATAATCATTTAGTCAAAGGAATATGTGTAAGTCATGAAGAAAGCAATAGCAATAAAACTTAACGATCATTATGCTAAGCTAACGGGTGGGTCTTGTCCATCACATCATTCTCCTAATGATGTGATCCCGTTTATAAATGACAACACATGTCTATGGTCGGTAAACTTAACCATCTTTGATTAACGAGCTAGTCTAGTAGAGGCTTACTAGGGACATAGTGTTTTGTCTATTTATCCACACATGTATCAAGTTTCCAGTTAATACAATTCTAGCATGGATAATAAAAATTTATCATGATATAAGGAATATAACATAACAACTTTACTATTGCCTCTAGGGCATATTTCCTTCATGTGGTACATGAGTTTTTGAGGTTTCTTGGTTATCTGTTCAACATAGTCGGAACCTTGGAGCGTAGTATATCCTACTAGGAATTGTGTGATATTTTGATCCGTGTAACCGTGGGACTAGGTTGCATAACCAAGAAGTTTCAGGAGTTTCTACGTGGGAATTCAAGTAGTTACCCAGGAAATATTTCCGACAAATGCATGATATGAGATTGGGGTCTGACGTCTAGTGGTTCGCTTATCACGGCCGGTTTTACAATGGGTCTTGTCATGTCTTAAAGAGCCCTTGTAGTTTTTCTATGGATAGGGAACGCTTCGTAGTCACTATACAATCTAGCCCGTGTGGCCTCACGATGAAAATTTCGGACAAAATCTCTATCATATGTTTGTTTTGTGTTGCCTCATGATGAAAATTTCGGACGAAATCTCTATCATATGTTTGTTTTGGCTTATTTTGCAAGCCCAATCCTTATTTGAGCTGTAGTATTCAAGTTGCTTCAATTTCGAGTATTGATTCCATACCTTTCCTAAGCGGTGTTCTCATATATCTATGGGCGTGCTATTCGTTCTTGATCATCGAGTTTGTCATGTAAATTCTTTCTAACCGGTCTGCTTCTCTTCAAATTAATCGTATCCTTTTGATATTTGCAAGATCAATTCTCAGTTTTCTCAATGGTGTCCGTTTCATCCGTCCCAAGTTGTCTTATCCATTTTCCCACCCTTTTTATTCAAGGACTCAGAGATCTCAAATCAAGTATCCATTTTATTCATATGAATTCTCTTCATTCTTTTCCTTCAATGTTCTTATCCGGTGATTCCTCATGAAGATATTCAGGAGCTACAAGTTCATCATTCTCATTTTCTTCTCCGGTGGATTAAATTCAAACTTTTGGTGTTGATCATATCCCTTTCCACATTTGAAATGCTTTCCCATGCCGGTGCACCTCTTAATCATTCACCTCTTGCAATTCATTTGTTCCGGAGTGCTGAAGATATCTCAGAAGATTCGTGTTTCCATTCAAGATCTATTCCAAGCTAATTCGAGGTTGCTACGTCATGCAAGACATTTAAATCAATTGGTGCAATCTCTTTATAAGCAATTGTTTCACCGGTGTTTCTTTGAGGGGGCCCATATCCGACAAGTATTTTCCAGGATCTCACTTGTCTATTCTAGTTTTTTTGGAGATATTCTCAAGTTCTTTCAAGGCGACGTAAGGATGTGAAGGAAATATGCCCTAGAGGCAATAATAAAGTTATTATTTATTTCTTTATTTCATGATAAATGTTTATTATTCATGCTAGAATTGTATTAACCGGAAACTTAGTACATGTGTGAATACATAGACAAAACAAAGTGTCCCTAATATGCCTCTACTTGACTAGCTCATTAATCAAAGATGGTTATGTTTCCTGACCATAGACATGTGTTGACATTTGATAAATGGGATCACATCATTCAGAGAATGATGTGATGGACAAGACCCATCTGTTAGCTTAGCATTATGATCGTTACAGTTTCATTGCTACTGCTTTCTTCATGACTTATACATGTTCCTCAGACTATGAGATTATGCAACTCCTGAATATCGGAGGAACACCTTGTGTGCTATCAAACGTCACAACATAACTGGGTGATTATAAAGATGCTCTGTAGGTGTCTCCGAAGATGTTTGTTGGGTTGGCATAGATCGAGATTAGGATTTGTCACTCCGTGTTTCGGAGAGGTGTCTCTGGGCCCTCTCAGTAATTCTCATCACTATAAGCCTTGCAAGCATTGGAAGTAATGAGTTAGTTGCGGGATGAAGTATTACGGAATGAGTAAAGAGACTTTCCGGTAATGAGATTGAACTAGGTATGATGATACCGATGATCGAATCTCGGGCAAGTAACATACCGATGACAAAGGGAACAACGTATGTTGTTATGCGGTTTGACCGATAAAGATCTTCGTAGAATATGTAGGAGCCAATATGAGCATCCAGGTTCCGCTATTGGTTATTGACCGGAGATGTGTCTCGGTCATCTCTACATAGTCCTCGAACCCGTAGGGTCCGCACGCTTAACGTTCGATGACGATTTGTATTATGAGTTATGTGTTTTGATGACCAAAGTTTGTTCGGAGTCCCAGATGAGATCACGGACGTGACGAGGAGTCTTGATATGGTGAAGACGTAAAGATCGATATATTGGAAGGCTATATTTGGACATCGGAAAGGTTCCAAGTGATTCGGGTATTTTTTGGAGTATCGGGGAGTTACGGGAATTCAGCGGGAGAAGTAATGGGCCTTATTGGGCCATGCGGGAAATATAGGAGGCGGGCCAAGGGGAGGTGGCGCCCCCCATGGGTCCGAGTTGGACTAGGGGAAGGGGTCGGCGCCCCCCTTGCTCTTTCCTACTCCCTCTCTCTTTCCTTCTCTCCTACTCCTAACAGGGAAAGGATTCCTACTAGGACTTGGAAGTCCTAGTAGGACTCCATACACTTGGCGCGCCCCTAGGGGGCCGCCTCTCTCCCTCCCTCCTTTATATACGGGGGTAGGGGGCACCCCAAAGACACACAAGTTTCTCTTAACCGTGTGCGGTGCCCCCCTCCACAGTTACACACCTCGATCATACCATCATAGTGCTTAGACGAAGCCCTGCACCGGTAACATCATCATCACCGTCGCCACGCCATCGTGCTGACTGAACCCACCCTTGTCCTCAACTGGATCAAGAGTACGAGGGACGTCATCGAGCTGAACGTGTGCTGAACACGGAGGTGCCGTACGTTCGGTACTTGATCGGTTGGATCGCGAAGAAGTTCGACTACATCAACCGTGTTATTAAAACACTTCCGCTTTCGGTCTACGAGGGTATGTGGACACACTCTCCCCTCTTGTTGCTATGCATCACCTAGATAGATCTTGCGTGATCGTAGGAAAATTTTGAAATTACTGCGTTCCCCAACAGTGGCATCCGAGCCAGGCCTATGTGTAGATGTTATATGCACTTGTAGAACACAAAGAATTGTGGGTGATAATAGTCATACTGCTTACTAGGATGTCATACTTTGATTCAGTGGTATTGTTGGATGAAGCGTCCCATACCGACATTACATGACCGCGTTCATGAGACTGGTTCTACCGACGTGCTTCGCACACAGGTGGCTAGTGGGTGTCTATTTCTCCAACTTTAGTTGAATTGAGTTTGACTATGCCCGGTCCTTGTTGAAGGTTAAAACATCACACTTGACGAAAAATCATTGTGGTTTTGATGCGTAGGTAAGAATGGTTCTTGCTAGAAGCCCATAGCAGCCACGTAAAACTTGCAACAACAAAGTAGAGGATGTCTAACTTGTTTTTGCAGGGCATGTTGTGATGTGATATGGTCAAGACATGATGTGTTGTATGAGATGACCATGTTTTGTTAAAGTTATCGGCAACTGGCAGGAGCCTTATGGTTGTTTCTTTATTGCATAAAATGCAAGCGCCATATAATTGCTTTACTTTATCGCTATGCAATAGCAATAGTTGCAAAAGCAATAGCACGTGATAAAGATCAAGATGATGGAGATCATGGTGTCATGCCGGTGATGATGGAGATCATGATGGTACTTTGGAGATGGAGATCAAAGGCACAAGATGATGATGGCCATACCATGTCACATATTTTGATTGCATGTGATGTTTATGTTTTATATTCTTATTTTGCTTAGTTCGGCGGTAGCATTATACGATGATCCCTTACTAAAATTTCAAGGTATAAGTGTTCTCCTTGAGTATGCACCATTGCGATAGTTCTTCGTGCCGAGACACCATGTGATGATCGGGTGTGATAAGCTCTACGTTCACATACAACGGGTGCAAGCTAGTTTTGCACATGCAGAATGCTCGGCTTAAACTTGATGAGCCTAGCATATGCAGATATGGCCTCAGAACACTGGAGACTGAAAGGTCGAGCGTGAATCATATAGTAGATATGATCAACATAGTGATGTTCACCATTGAAAACTACTCCATCTCACGTGATGATCGGACATGGTTTAGTTGATTTGGATCACGTGATCATTTAGATGACTAGAGGGATGTCTATGTAAGTGGGAGTTCTTAAGTAATATGATTAATTGAACTTTAATTTATCATGAACTTAGTCCTGATAGTATTTTGCAAATTATGTTGTAGATCAAAAGCCTGCATTATAGCTTTCCTATGTTTTTATATGTTTCTAGAGAAAACTATGTTGAAAGATTATAGTAGCAATGATGCGGACTGCGTCCATAATCTGAGGTTTATCCTCATTGCTGTACAGAATAATTATGTCCTTGATGCACGGCTAGGTGATAGACCTATTGCAGGAGCAGATGCAGACGTTTGAACGTTTGGCTAGCTCAATATGATGACTACTTGATAGTTTAGTCCACCATGCTTTACGGTTTAGAATCGGGACTTCAAAGACGTTTTGAACGTCATGGAATATATGAGATGTTCCATGAGTTGAAGTTAATATTTCATGCAAATGCCTGAGTTGAGAGATATGAAGTCTCCAACAAGTTCTATAGCTAAAAGATGGAAGAGAATAGCTCAAGCAGTGAGCATGTGCTTAGATTGTCTGGGTACTACAATCGCTTGAATCAAGTGGGAGTTAATCTTCCAGATAAGATAGTGATTGTCAAAGTTCTCTAGTCACCATCACCAAGTTACTAGAACTTCGTGATGAAGTATAGTATGCAAGGGATGACGAAAACGATTCCCGAGTTCTTCGTGATGCTGAAATCAACGAAGGTAGAAATCAAGAAAAAGCATCAAGTGTTGATAATTAAAAAAGATCACTAGTCTCAAGGAAAGGGCAAAGGGAAAGAAAGGAAACTTGAAGAAGATTGGCAAGCAAGTTGGCACTCCCATGAAGAAGCCCAAAGCTGGCCTAAGCCTGAAACTAAGTGCTTCTACTGCAAAGGAAATGGTCACTGGAAGCGGATTTACCCTAAATATTTGATGGATAAGAAGGATGGCAAAGTGAACAAAGGTATATTTGATATACAGGTTATTGATGTGTACCTTACTAGTGTTCATAGTAGCCCCTGGGTATTTGATACTTGTTCGGTTGCTAAGATTAATAACTCGAAACAAGAGATACAGAATAAATGGAGACTTGTTGAGGGAGAAGTGATGATGTGTGTTGGAAGTGGTTCCAAGATTGATATGATCATCATCGCACACTCCTTATACTTTTGGGATTAGTGTGGAACATAAATAAATGTTATTTGGTGTTTGCGTTGATCATGAATATGATTAGATCATGTTTATTGCAATACGATTATTCATTTAAGACAAAGAATAATTGTTATTCTGTTTACATGAATAAAACCTTCTGTGGTCATACACCCAATGTTGATGGTTTATTGAATCTCGATCATAGTAATAGACATATTCATAATATTGATGCCAAAAGATGCAAAGTTTATAATGATAGTGCAACTTATTTGTGGCACTGCCGTTTGGGTCATATCGGTGTAAAGCGCATAAAGAAACTCCATAAAGATTGACTTTTGGAACCACTTGATTATGAATCATTTGATGCTTGCGAACCGTGCCTTATGGGCAAGATGACTAAAACTACATTCTCCGGAACAATGGAACGAGCTAGTGACTTATTGGAAATAATACATACCGATGTATGTGGTCTAATGAGTGTTGATGCTCGTGGTAGGTATCATTATTTTCTGACCTTCACAAATGAATTGAGCAGATATGGGTATATCTACTTAATGAAACACAAGTCTGAAACATTTGAAAAGTTCAAAGAATTTCAGAGTGAAGTGGAGAATCATCATAACAAGAAAATAAAGTTTCTACGATCTGACAATGGACGAGAATATTTGAGTTACGAGTTTGGCCTTCATTTAAAACAATGTGGAATAGTTTCACAGCTCACGCCACCTGGAACACCACAGTGTAATGGTGTGTTCGAACATCGTAACCACACTTTATTGGATATGGTGCAATCTATGATGTCTCTTACCGTTTACCACTATCGTTTTGGGGTTATGCATTAGAGACAACTGCATTCACGTTAAACAGGGCACCATCAAAATCCATTGAGACGACGCCTTATGAACTGTGGTTTGGCAAGAAACCAAAGTTGTCATTTCTTAAAGTTTGGGGATGCGATGCTTATGAAAAAAAATCTTCAACCTGATAAGCTCGAACCCAAATTGGAGTAGTGCATCTTCATAGGATACCCAAAGGAAACTGTTGGGTGCACCTTCTATCACAGATCCAAAGGCAAGATATTTGTTGCTAAGAATGAATCCTTTCTAGAGAAGGAGTTTCTCTCAAAAGAAGTGAGTGGGAGGAAAGTAGAGCTTGATGAGGTAATTGTACCTTCTCCCAAATTGAAAAGTTGTTCATCACAGAAATTAGTTCTAGTGATTCCTACACCAATTAGTGAGGAAGCTAATAATGCTGATCATGAAACTTCAGATCAAGTTACTACAGAACCTCGTAGGTCTTCCAAAGTATGGTCCACACCAGAGTGGTACGGTAATCCTATTCTGGAAGTCATGTTACTAGACCATGATGAACCTACAAACTATGAGGAAGCGATGATGAGCCCAGATTCCGCGAAATGGCTTGAGGCCATGAAATCTGAGATGGGATCCATGTATCAGAACAAAGTGTGGACTTTGGTGGACTTGCCCGATGATCGGCAAGCCATATTAAATAAATGGATCTTCAAGAGGAAGATGGACACTGATAGTAGTGTTACTATCTAGAAAGCTCGACTTGTCGCAAAAAGGTTTTCGACAAGTTCAAGGTGTTGACTACAATGAGATTTTCTCAACTGTAGTGATGCTTAAATCCGTCCGAATCATGTTAGTAGTTGTCATATTTTATGAAATCTGGCAAATGGATGTCAAAACTGCATTCCTTTAATGGGTATTTCTTAAAGAAGAGTTGTATATGATGCAACCAGAAGGTTTTGTCGATCCTAAAGGTACTAACAAGGTGTGCAAGCTCCAGCGATCCATCTATGGATGGTGCAAGCATCTCGGAGTTGGAATATACGCTTTGATGAGTTTATCAAAGCATATAGTTTTATAAAGACTTGCGATGCCCGTATTTACAAGAAAGTGAGTGGGAGCACTACAGCCTTTCTGATAAGTATATGTTAATGACATATTGTTGATCGGAAATGATGTAGAATTTTCTGGAAAGAATAAACGAGAGTTTGAAAGGAGATTTTCAAAGAAAGACCTCGGTGAAGTTGCTTATATATTGGGCATCAAGATCTATAGAGATATATCAAGACGCTTGATAAATATTTTTCAATGAGTACATACCTTGACAAGTTTTTGGAAGAGTTCAAAATGGACCAGTCAAAGAAGGAGTTCTTGTCTGTATAACAAGGTGTAAAGTTGAGTAAGACTCAAAACCCGACCACAACAGAAAATAAAAAGAGAATGAAAGTCATTCCCTATGCCTCAGCCATAGGTTCTATAAAGTATGCTATGCTGTGTACCAGACCTATTGTGTACCTTGCCATGAGTTTGGCAAAGGGGTACAATAGTGATCTAGCAGTAGATCACTGGACAACGATCAAAATTATCCTTAGTGAGAACTAAGGAAATGTTACTCGGTTATGGGGGTGATAAAGAGTTCATCGTAAAAAGTTACGTTGATGCAAGCTTTTACACCGATCCAGATGACTCTAAGTCTCAATATGGACACATATTGACAGTGGGAGCAATAAGCTGGAGTAGCTCCACGCAGAGCATTGTAGACATAGAATATTTGCAAAATACATATGGCTCTGAATGTGACAGACCCGTTGACTAAAATTCTCTCATGAGCAAAACATGATCACACCTTAGTACTCTTTGGGTGTTAATCACATAGTGATGTGAACTAGATTATTGACTCTAGTAAATCCTTCGGGTGTTGGTCACATGGCGATGTGAACTATGGGTGTTAATCACATACAGATGTGAACCATTGGTGTTAAATCACATGGCGATGTGAACTAGATTATTGACTCTAGTGCAAGTGGGAGACTGAAGGAAATATGCCCTAGATGCAATAATAAAGTTATTATTTATTTCCTTATTTCATGATAAATGTTTATTATTCATGCTAGAATTGTATTAACCGGAAACTTAGTACATGTGTGAATACATAGACAAAACAGAGTGTCCCTAGTATGCCTCTACTTGACTGGCTCGTTAATCAAAGATGGTTATGTTTCCTAACCATAGAC
Organism: Triticum aestivum; assembly: GCF_018294505.1. Taxonomy (NCBI): domain Eukaryota; kingdom Viridiplantae; phylum Streptophyta; class Magnoliopsida; order Poales; family Poaceae; genus Triticum; species Triticum aestivum. The sequence continues at coordinate 259,022,667 of NC_057810.1, read as the reverse complement.
ATGTGTTGTCATTTGATAAACGGGATCACATCATTAGGAGAATGATGTGATGGACAAGACCCATCCGTTAGCTTATCATTATGATCGTTACCGTTTCATTGCTACTGCTTTCTTCATGACTTATACATGTTCCTCATACTATGAGATTATCAACTCCTGAATACCGGAGGAACACCTTGTCTTCTATGAAACTTCACAACATAACTAGGTGTTTATAAAGATGCTCTACAGGTGTCTCCAAAGGTGTTTGTTGGGTTGGCATAGATCGAGATTAGGATTTGTCACTCCATGTTTCGGAGAGGTACTCTGGGCCCTCTCCGTAATGCTCATCACTATAAGCCTTGCAAGCATTGTAACTAATGAGTTAGTTGCGGGATGAAGTATTACGGAACGAGTAAAGAGACTTGCCGGTAACAAGATTGAACTAGGTATGATGATACCGACGAACGAATCTCGGGCAAGTAACATACCAATGACAAAGGGAACAACGATGTTGTTATGCGACCGATAAAGATCTTCGTAGAATATGTTGGAGCCAATATGAGAATCCAGGTTCCACTATTGGTGATTGACCGGAGATGTGTCTCGGTCATGTCTACATAGTTCTCGAACCCGTAGGGTCCGCACGCTTATCATTCGATGACAATTTGTATTATGAGTTATGTGTTTTGATGACCGAAGTTTGTTCGGTGTTCCGGATGAGATCACGGACGTGACGAGGAGTCTCGAAATTGTCAATACGTAAAGATCAATATATTGGAAGGCTATATTAGGATATCGTAAAGGTTCCGAGTGATTCGGGTATTTTTCGGAGTACCGGGGAGTTACGGGAATTCACCGGGAGAAGTAATGAGCCTTATTGGGCCATACGGGAAATAGAGGAGGCAGGCCAAGGGGAGGTGGCGCCCCCCATGGTTCCGAATTGTACTAGGGGAAGGGGGCGGCGCCCCCCTTGCCCTTTCCTACTCCCTCTCTCTTTCCTTCTCTCCCACTCCTAAAAGGGAAAGCATTCCTACTAGGACTTGGAAGTCCTAGTAGGACTCCATACACTTGGCGTGCCCCTAGGGGGCCGGCCTCTCTCCCTCCCTCCTTTATATATGGGGGCAGGGGGCACCCCAAAGGCACACAAGTTTCTCTTAACCGTGTGTGGTGCCCTGCTCCATAGTTACACACCTCGATCATACCATCGTAGTGCTTAGGCGAAGCCCTGCGCCAGTAACATCATCTTCACCATCGCCACGCCGTCATGCTGACGGAACCCACCCTCGTCCTCAAGTGACTCAAGAGTACGAGGGACGTCATCGAGCTGAACGTGTGTTGAATGCGGAGGTGCCGTACGTTCGGTACTTGATCGGTTGGATCGCGAAGAAGTTCGACTACATCAACCGCGTTATTGAAACGCTTCCGCTTTCGGTCTATGTGTTGGGGAACGTTGCAGAAAACAAAAATTTTCCTACTCGTTTCACCAAGATCATCTAGGAGTTCATCTAGCAACGAGTGATTAGATGCATCTACATACCTTTGTAGATCGCGCACGGAAGCGTTCAAAAGAACGGTGATGATGTAGTCGTACTCGACGTGATCCAAATCACCGATGACCAGCGCCGAACGGACGGCACCTCCATGTTCAACACACGTACGGGACGGGAGACGTCTCCTCCTTCTTGATCCAGCAAGGGGGGAGGAGAGGTTGATGAAGATCCAGCAGCACGACGGCGTGGTGGTGGATGTAGGGCGTCACAGCAGCAGGGCTTCGCCGAGACTACGAGGGAGAGACGTAACGGGGAAAGATGGAGGCGCCAGGGGCTGGTGTGAAATCCCTCCTCTCCCCCCCACTATATGTAGGGGTGCCAAGGGGGGGCGCCAGCCCTAGTAGATGGCATCTACTAGGGGGGGCGGCGGCCAAGGGGAGGTTTCCCTCCCCCCCAAGGCACCTAGGGGTGCCTTCCACCACATGGACTCTTCCATGGTGGAAACCCTAGGCGCATGGGCCTATAGGGGCTGGTTCCCTTGGCCCATCTAGGCCAAGGCGCACCCCCTACAGCCCATGTGACCCCCCGGGACAGGTGGCCCCACCCGGTGGACCCCCGGGACCCTTCCGGTGGTCCCGGTACAATACCGATAACCCCGAAACTTGTCCCGATGCCCGAAATAGCACTTCCTATATATAATTCTTTACCTCCGGACCATTCCGGAACTCCTCGTGACGTCCGGGATCTCATCCGGGACTCCGAACAACATTCGGGTTTCTGCATATACATATCTTCATAACCCTAGCGTCACCGAACCTTAAGTGTGTAGACCCTACGGGTTCGGGAGACAAGCAGACATGACCGAGACGACTCTCCGGTCAATAACTAACAGCGGGATCTGGATACCCATGTTGGCTCCCACATGCTCCACGATGATCTCATCGGATGAACCACGATGTCGAGGATTTAATCAATCCCGTACGCTATTCCCTTTGTCTATCGATATGTTACTTGCCCGAGATTCGATCGTCGGTATCCCAATACCTCGTTCAATCTCGTTACCGGCAAGTCACTTTACTCGTACCGTAATGCATGATCCCATGACCAGACACTTGGTCACTCTGAGCTCATTATGATGATGCATTACCGAGTGGGCCCAGTGATACCTCTCTATCATACGGAGTGACAAATCCCAGTCTTGATCCATGTCACCCAACAGACACTTTTGGAGATACCCGTAGTCTACCTTTATAGTCACCCAGTTACGTTGTGACGTTTGGCACACCCAAAGCACTCCTACGGTATCCGGGAGTCACACGATCTCACGGTCAAAGGAATAGATACTTGACATTAGAAAACTCTAGCAAACGAACTATACGATCTTGTGCTATGTTTAGGATTGGGTCTTGTCCATCACATCATTCTCCCAATGATGTGATCTCGTTATCAATGACATCCAGTGTCCATAGTCAGGAAACCATGACTATCTGTTGATCAACGAGCTAGTCAACTAGAGGCTCACTAGGGACAGGTTGGTGTCTGTTATTCACACATGTATTACGATTTCCGGATAACACAATTATAGCATGAATAAAGACAATTATCATGAACGAGGAAATATAATAATAATGCTTTTATTATTGCCTCTAGGGCATATTTCCAACAGTCTCCCACTTGCACTAGAGTCAATAATCTAGTTACATTGTGATGAATCGAACACCCATGGAATTCTGGTGTTGATCATGTTTTGCTCTAGGGAGAGGTTTAGTCAACGGATCTGCTACATTCAGGTCCGTATGTACTTTACAAATCTCTATGTCTCCATCTTGAACATTTTCACGAATGGAGTTGAAGCGACGCTTGATGTGCCTTGTCTTCTTGTGAAACCTGGGCTCCTTGGCAAGTGCAATAGCTCCAGTGTTGTCACAGAAGAGCTTGATCGGCCCCGACGCATTGGGTATGACTCCTAGGTCGGTGATGAACTCCTTCACCCATATTGCTTCATGTGCTGCCTCCGAGGCTGCCATGTACTCCGCTTCACATGTAGATCCTGCCACGACGCTTTGCTTGCAACTGCACCAGCTTACTGCCCCACCATTCAAAATATAGACGTATCCGGTTTGTGACTTAGAGTCATCCAGATCTGTGTCGAAGCTAGCGTCGACGTAACCCTTTACGACGAGCTCTTCGTCACCTCCATAAACGAGAAACATTTCCTTAGTCCTTTTCAGGTACTTCAGGATATTCTTGACCGCTGTCCAGTGTTCCTTGCCGGGATTACTTTGGTACCTTCCTACCAAACTGACGGCAAGGTTAACATCAGGTCTGGTACACAGCATGGCATACATAATAGAACCTATGGCTGAGGCATAGGGGATGACGTTCATCTCTTCTATATCTTCTGCCGTGGTCGGACATTGAGCTGAGCTCAATTTCATACCTTGTAACACAGGCAAGAACCCCTTCTTGGATTGATCCATATTGAACTTCTTCAATATCTTATCAAGGTATGTGCTTTGTGAAAGACCTATGAGGCATCTCGATCTATCTCTATAGATTTTGATGCCTAATATATAAGCAGCTTCTCCAAGGTCCTTCATTGAAAAACTTTTATTCAAGTAGGCCTTGATGCTGTCCAAGAGTTCTATATCATTTCCCATCAACAGTATGTCATCTACATATAATATGAGAAATGCTACAGAGCTCCCACTCACTTTCTTGTAAACGCAGGCTTCTCCATAAGTCTGTGTAAACCCAAACGCTTTGATCATCTCATCAAAGCGAATGTTCCAACTCCGAGATGCTTGCACCAGCCCATAAATCGAGCGTTGGAGCTTGCAGACTTTGTCAGCATTCTTAGGATCGACAAAAGCTTCCGGCTGTATCATATACAATTCTTCCTTAAGGAAACCATTAAGGAATGCCGTTTTGACGTCCATTTGCCATATTTCATAATCATAGAATGCGGCAATTGCTAACATTATTCGGACGGACTTCAGCTTCGCTACCGGTGAGAATGTCTCATCGTAGTCAACCCCTTGAACTTGTCGATAACCCTTAGCGACAAGCCGAGCTTTATAGATGGTCACATTACCATCCGCGTCTGTCTTCTTCTTAAAGATCCATTTATTTTCTATGGCTCGCCGCTCAATGGGCAAGTCAGTCAAAGTCCATACTTTGTTTTCATACATGGATCCTATCTCGGATTTCATGGCTTCTAGCCATTTGTCGGAATCCGGGCCCGCCATCGCTTCTTCATAGTTCGAAGGTTCACCGTTGTCTAACATCATGATTTCCAAGACAGGGTTGCCGTACCACTCTGGTGCGGAACGTGTCCTTGTGGACCTTCGAATTTCAGTAGGGGCTTGATCAGAAGTATCTTGATCATTAACTTCCTCTCTAGTCGGTGCAGGCACCTCAGGAACATTTTCTTGAGTTGCGCCATTTTCCGGTTCAAGAGGTAATACTTCATCAAGCTCTACTTTCCTCCCACTTACTTCTTTCGAGAGAAACTCTTTCTCCAGAAAGGACCCATTCTTGGCAACAAAGATCTTGCCTTCGGATCTGAGGTAGAAGGTGTACCCAATAGTTTCTTTTGGGTATCCTATGAAGACGCATTTTTCCGACTTGGGTTCGAGCTTTTCAGGTTGAAGTTTCTTGACATAAGCATCGCATCCCCAAACTTTTAGAAACGACAGCTTAGGTTTCTTCCCAAACCATAATTCATACGGTGTCATCTCAACGGATTTCGACGGAGCCCTATTTAAAGTGAACGAGGCAGTCTCTAAAGCATAGCCCCAAAAGGATAGCGGTAAATCGGTAAGAGACATCATAGATCGCACCATATCTAATAGAGTGCGATTATGACGTTCGGACACACCATTACGCTGAGGTGTTCCAGGCGGCGTGAGTTGTGAAACTATTCCACATTTTCTTAAGTGTGTGCCAAACTCGTGACTCAAGTATTCTCCTCCACGATCTGATCGTAGAAACTTGATTTTCCTGTCACGTTGATTTTCAACCTCACTCTGAAATTCCTTGAACTTTTCAAAGGTTTCAGACTTGTGTTTCATTAAGTAGATATACCCATACCTACTTAAATCATCAGTGAGGGTGAGAACATAATGATAGCCACCGCGAGCCTCAACACTCATCGGACCGCACACATCAGTATGTATGATTTCCAATAAGTCGGTTGCTCGCTCCATTGTTCCTGAGAACGGAGTCTTGGTCATTTTACCCATAAGGCATGGTTCGCATGTGTCAAATGATTCATAATCAAGAGACTCTAAAAGTCCATCAGCATGGAGCTTCTTCATGCGTTTGACACCTATGTGACCAAGGCGGCAGTGCCACAAGTATGTGGGACTATCATTATCAACCTTACTTCTTTTGGTACTCACATTATGAACATGTGTAGCATCACGTTCGAGATTCATAAAGAATAAACCATTTACCATAGGAGCATGACCATAAAACATATCTCTCATAAAAATGGAACAACCATTATTCTCAGATTTAAAAGAGTAGCCATCTCGAATTAAACGAGATCCCGATACAATGTTCATGCTCAAAGCTGGCACTAAATAACAATTATTAAGGTTTAAAACTAATCCCGAAGGGAGATGCAGAGGTAGCGTGCCGACGGCGATCACATTGACCTTGGAACCATTCCCGACGCGCATCGTCACCTCGTCCTTTGCCAGTTTCCGCTTATTCCGCAGCCCCTGCTTTGAGTTACAAATGTGAGCAACTGCACCGGTATCAAATACCCAGGAGCTACTACGGGCACTAGTAAGGTACACATCAATTACATGTATATCACATATACCTTTTGTTTTGCCGGCCTTCTTATCCGCTAAGTACTTAGGGCAGTTCCGCTTCCAGTGACCGCTTCCCTTGCAATAAAAGCACTCAGTCTCGGGCTTGGGTCCATTCTTTGGCTTCTTCCCGGCAGCTTGCTTGCCGGGCGCGGCAACCTCCTTGCCGTCCTTCTTGAAGTTCTTTTTACCCTTGCCTTTCTTGAACTTAGTGGTTTTATTGACCATCAACACTTGATGTTCCTTCCTGACTTCTACCTCTGCTGATTTCAGCATAGCAAATACTTCAGGAATGGTCTTTTCCATCCCCTGCATATTGAAGTTCATCACAAAGCTCTTGTAGCTTGGTGGAAGCGACTGGAGGATTCTGTCAATGACCGCATCATCCGGGAGATTAACTCCCAGCTGAGTCAAGCGGTTATGCAACCCAGACATAGTGAGTATGTGCTCACTGACAGAACTGTTTTCCTCCATCTTACAGCTGAAGAATTTGTCGGAGACTTCATATCTCTCGACCCGGGCATGAGCTTGGAAAACCATTTTCAGCTCTTCGAACATCTCATATGCTCCATGTCTCTCAAAACGCTTTTGGAGCCCCGGCTCTAGGCTGTAAAGCATGCCGCACTGAACGAGGGAGTAGTCATCGGAACGTGCCTGCCAAGCGTTCATAACATCTTGTTCTGCAGGGAGAACGGGTGCGTCACCAAGCGGTGCTTGTAGGACATAATCTTTCTTGGCAGCTATGAGGATGATCCTCAGGTTCCGGACCCAGTCCGTATAGTTGCTGCCATCGTCTTTCAGCTTGGTTTTCTCTAGGAACGCGTTGAAGTTGAGGACTACGTTGGCCATTTAATCTACAAGACATATTGTAAAATATTTAGACTAAGTTCATGATAATTAAGTTCAACTAATCAAATTATTAATGAACTCCCACTTAGATTAGACATCCCTCTAGTCATCTAAGTATTACATGATCCGAGTTAAACTAGACCGTGTCCGATCATCACGTGAGACGGACTAGTCAACATCGGTGAACATCTTCATGTTGATCGTATCTTCTATACGACTCATGCTCGACCTTTCGGTCTTCTGTGTTCCGAGGCCATGTCTGTACATGCTAGGCTCGTCAAGTCAACCTAAGTGTTTGCATGTGTAAATCTGTCTTACACCCGTTGTATGTGAACGTCTGAATAAAACACCCGATCATCACGTGGTGTTTTGAAACAGCGAACTGTCGCAACGGTGCACAGTTAGGGGGAACACTTCTTGAAATTAGTATGAGGGATCACCTTATTTACTACCGTCGTTCTAAGTAAACAAGATGCAAAACATGATAAACATCACATGCAATCAAATAATAAACGTGACATGATATGGCCAATATCACATAGCTCCTTTGATCTCCATCTTGGGGCTCCATGATCATCTTGTCACCGGCTTGACACCATGATCTCCATCATCATGATCTCCATCATCGTGTCTCCATGAAGTTGCTCGCCAACTATTACTTCTACTACTATGGCTAACGCGTTTAGCAATAAAGTAAAGTAATTTACATGGCGTTTCTTGATGACACGCAGGTCATATAAAAGAATAAAGACAACTCCTATGGCTCCTGCCGGTTGTCATACTCATCGACATGCAAGTCGTGAATCCTATTACAATAGCATGAACATCTCATACATCACATATAGATCATTCATCATTCATCACAACTTTGGCCATATCATATCACAAACCACTTGCTGCAAAAACAAGTTAGACGTCCTCTAATTGTTGTTGCAAGTTTTACGTGGCTGAATTAGGGTTCTAGCAAGAACGTTTTCTTACCTACGTTAAAGCCACAACGTGATTTGTCAACTTCTATTTACCCTTCATAAGGACCCTGTTCATCGATTCCGCTCCAACTAAAGTAGGAGAGACAGACACCCGCCAGCCACCTTATGCAACTAGTGCATGTTAGTCGGTGGAACCGGTCTCACGTAAGCGTACGTGTAAGGTTGGTCCGGGCCGCTTCATCCCACAATACCGCTGAAGCAAGAAAGGACTAGTAACGGCAAGAAAGTTGACAAATCGACGCCCACAACAAATTGTGTTCTACTCGCGCAAGAAGAACTACGCATAGACCTAGCTCATGATGCCACTGTTGGGGAACGTTGCAGAAAACAAAAATTTTCCTACTCGTTTCACCAAGATCATCTAGGAGTTCATCTAGCAACGAGTGATTAGATGCATCTACATACCTTTGTAGATCGCGCACGGAAGCGTTCAAAAGAACGGTGATGATGTAGTCGTACTCGACGTGATCCAAATCACTGATGACCAGCGCCGAACGGACGGCACCTCCGCGTTCAACACACGTACGGGACGGGAGACGTCTCCTCCTTCTTGATCCAGCAAGGGGGGAGGAGAGGTTGATGAAGATCCAGCAGCACGACGGCGTGGTGGTGGATGCAGGGCGTCACAGCAGCAGGGCTTCGCCGAGACTACGAGGGAGAGACGTAACGGGGAAAGATGGAGGCGCCAGGGGCTGGTGTGAAATCCCTCCTCTCCCCCCACTATATATAGGGGTGCCAAGGGGGGGCGCCGGCCCTAGTAGATGGCATCTACTAGGGGGGGCGGCGGCCAAGGGGAGGTTTCCCTCCCCCCAAGGCACCTAGGGGTGCCTTCCACCACATGGACTCTTCCATGGTGGAAACCCTAGGCGCATGGGCCTATAGGGGCTGGTGCCCTTGGCCCATCTAGGCCAAGGCGCACCCCCTACATCCCATGTGGCCCCCCGGGACAGGTGGCCCCACCCGGTGGACCCCCGGGACCCTTCCGGTGGTCCCGGTACAATACCGATAACCCCGAAACTTGTCCCGATGCCCGAAATAGCACTTCCTATATATAATTCTTTACCTCCGGACCATTCCGGAACTCCTCGTGACGTCCGGGATCTCATCCGGGACTCCGAACAACATTCGGGTTTCTGCATATACATATCTTCATAACCCTAGCGTCACCGAACCTTAAGTGTGTAGACCCTACGGGTTCGGGAGACAAGCAGACATGACCGAGACGACTCTCCGGTCAATAACCAACAGCGGGATCTGGATACCCATGTTGGCTCCCACATGCTCCACGATGATCTCATCGGATGAACCACGATGTCGAGGATTTAATCAATCCCGTACGCTATTCCCTTTGTCTATCGATATGTTACTTGCCCGAGAGTCGATCGTCGGTATCCCAATACCTCGTTCAATCTCGTTACCGGCAAGTCACTTTACTCGTACCGTAATGCATGATCCCGTGACCAGACACTTGGTCACTCTGAGCTCATTATGATGATGCATTACCGAGTGGGCCCAGTGATACCTCTCCGTCATACGGAGTGACAAATCCCAGTCTTGATCCATGTCACCCAACAGACACTTTCGGAGATACCCGTAGTCTACCTTTATAGTCACCCAGTTACGTTGTGACGTTTGGCACACCCAAAGCACTCCTACGGTATCCGGGAGTCACACGATCTCACGGTCAAAGGAATAGATACTTGACATTAGAAAACTCTAGCAAACGAACTATACAATCTTGTGCTATGTTTAGGATTGGGTCTTGTCCATCACATCATTCTCCCAATGATGTGATCTCGTTATCAATGACATCCAGTGTCCATAGTCAGGAAACCATGACTATCTGTTGATCAACGAGCTAGTCAACTAGAGGCTCACTAGGGACAGGTTGGTGTCTGTTATTCACACATGTATTACGATTTCCGGATAACACAATTATAGCATGAATAAAGACAATTATCATGAACGAGGAAATATAATAATAATGCTTTTATTATTGCCTCTAGGGCATATTTCCAACACTATGATGGTACGTGGACACACTCTCCCCTCTTGTTGCTATGCATCACCTAGATAGATCTTGCGTGATCGTAGGAAATTTTTTGAAATTACTGCGTTCCCCAACAAGATGGATTCCACCAGTCATGTGCCTTCTCCAAGATTATTTTGTATTCGTATATGGCCCAACCTTTCAAATTTTCATTGTTCCAGAGTATATCACAAATTATTTATGGTGGTTCTCGTCGTCATTCTCAACATTTGAAGACCCATAGAAGAGTTTCTCTTAAATCTTAGTCCTCTCTCTTGAAGATTCGTGGTTCAAGCTTCATGCCATCCTCTCAAATTATTCTCATCGCAAGAAATTCTTTTCATATCCATCTGAAGCATTTCAAGAGTGTTTTAGTTTTGATTTCTGGAGGCCACTATCTCAAAATATTGAATCATTCTCAGCTTTCAGCACCCATTCACTAATTCTCCTAAATTGTGGCTTTCCATTCATCTCTAGTTATTCTGATGCTTCATTCAAATATTCTCTAGTCTAGTGATCTCTTCGTTCTCTTATATCCCTTGAGTATCTTCCTTCGTTTTATAATTCTTCCCGGTGATTCCTTCACTTTTGTTTGTTCATTTTCAATTCTTACAGCGGTTTGTTCAAAATTCCTTTTCTTTTCTTACCGTATCAATTCACTCGTTCTTTCCAAAATCTTACCGGTGTTTTGTCGAAGAATTCTTCAAGTTTTCCCTTTATCCCTCTTCAATATTTTCAAGAAGAATAAGTGGCATGCCAATCCGTTGCTTGTCATCAGTTTAAGTTGATGAAGGGCAAGCGTGACATAATTCTTATTCTTATTCCATCGAGGTGATTTAATTTCTTCTTCCAGAGTTCATCCATGATATCACTTTGTTGGTTCTAAGTTCTTCATCTTTCTTTCCGATGTTCATAGTTTTCCCATTATATTGTCATGAAGCTCAATCTAAATCATTTCAAGCTTGAAATTCTTGTTCTTTCAATCTTCGCTTCTTTCCCATCATCCTTTTATATTTGGAGTTTTCCAATAGATTGTTCATGGTGGTTCGTTAAGGATTTAATTCATTCTCGGAGTGCTCATCAAGATTCTCGCTAAAGGAGCTCAAGTATTCGTGTTCTTGCATTTCGAAGTGCAATTCATTCTCTCTTATGTTTTCAAGTGGAGTGTCACATCTCTTCGTTCCTCCCAACTAATCAATTATTCGGTGGTGGCAGAATCTCACCTCAAAGACTTGAGATGTTTTCAATAAGGCCATTTCGAGAAAATCTTTTGCTAGACGAGTCATTCAACAAATCCATTCAAGTGTTCTTCATAAGGTTGCTATTTTAAGTTTAGTTGTGGTGGAATAATTTTTTTCTTCTTCGTTCTTTTCATTACAACTATATAGCTATCACTATTTTGTTTTGGAGGCATTGTGATGTTGCTCTCTTTGATATATCATCCCATCTTATCAAGTTCATGTTCTATTTTTTCCATTTTCAACCGGAGTGTTGTCCAATTTTTTTTCTTGTTCATTTTCGTGTATTTGCAAACTCCATTTACAACTATCTCATGTAACAAGAATTGCTTTAGTATTCTATCTTGTCCATTGAGCACTTGATTAATGTCTTTGCAAACTCCAAGTTTCTCATGGTGTTTCTTGTTCCTCTTTTCTACTGCTATGTTTCCAACTTTGTTCATCTCCGTTGTATTCTTTCTCTCAAGTTGTTCAACCTCTCAAGGTTCGTGGTTTCACTCGTTTGTCAAAGAACACTGGTACGCGTCGGTGCTATACAAACGGTTTTTACCCCCTTTCCGCAATAGCATTTGGAACCGTCGCCAAGTGAGTGTGGGCGATAGGGGGTCCTTCCCACACGACCTAGAAACCGTCGGGGATAAGGAGCCAAGATGCATCTACAGTACTCCTACTCGTTTGTGCTCACATTACCATCGCAGTCGGTATTCTATGGTGCTACATTTACGATGCGCGGCCCATCACAAATGGTTCACTATTATAGAACGTGTATGATAAGCATACAATCACACACATTTTCTTTTACCAAACCGTATGCGATAACTAATTAAGAAGGTCAGCTAATCAGCGTACGAGTGCCGGACAGGATTACGAAACGTCGGACTGTCATAACATCGTCGTACACGACAACTATCGCACACACTATTCTATGGTGCAATGTTTATGATGCATACTTCATCAGAAATAGTTGATGGTTGCAAATCGTGTATGATAAGGCAACTATCACAAACGTTTAGTGTCGGGGAAACTGATCCGCGAACACCTATGGGGACCGGGGGACCGAGCCCCTTTCGGTTCGGAGGGGGGCGGAGGTCGCACGAAGAGCGGATCGAGGCAATGCACACGAGCAGTTTACCCAGCTTCGGAGCTCTCCGGAGAGATAACACTCCTACTGCTACTTGCTTGATTGTATTGAGTTCTTGCTCAGGAGCGATGAACGCTACCAGACCGAGCGTGAGAGTGTTCTTGGAGTTTTGAATGAGCCGAACCCTTTCTACGTTGCGCGTGGGCCTCCATTTATACGTTCAAGGGGTCACCAACAGGTGGCAACGTAGAAAGAAAGGGTAAAAATGGAGAAAGAATGCGGTAGGTACAACTACCGCTACTGTGGAAACAGTGTATCCTACCTAACTCTGACGGCAGGGGACAAGGGCATTGAATGCCCGTCTGAGTCGCCTAAACAGTGCAAAAAGTGACCGTTAGGAGCGCCACCATTTGCCACGATGGCCTCCTCTTCATCTCTGCTTGCCACCGCGTACCCCTGGCTGCACAGGCTCCCGCCACGCGCCCCTGAGAAAGCCTCAGGGCGACACGCAGGTGGATGCGCTGGAGCGCGGGTATAGAGTGGCAGCTGGCCCCCGGCAAGTACCTTGTCGGGGTCGTCGTCTTGTCGCGTCTGGAAGCTTGTCGCTCGCCGGACCTTGCTGGGACGCGCGGTGCGTCGCGGCAAGTTTCTTGAGGTGCCGTGGTTGGCCTTCCCGGCAAGCTCCTCTTGCCGGGGCCTTTTCTCTTCCCAGCAAGCTCCTCTTGCCGGGGCCTTGTCTTCTCATCTTGAATACTTTGTTCTTGAATGGCTCCAAAGGAACCAACGGAGGACCCTGGCGGTCGCCCGGCAAGCCTTGCCGCGGGGCGCTGCAACTGCCCGTGCACAAGTTCGGGATACTAGGGTACCCCTACTCTAGTACACCGACAGGAGCCCCCGGGCCTGGGCCACACACGGTGCCGAGCGCTGTTGGGCCAGGCCCAAAATAGGGCACGAGCACGCGCGGGCCTAGGTTATGCCGAATCAAACTCCATATCCACCACGCCCCTCGTAACGGCACGCGTCGATCGCGGCGTCGTGGGAGAGATCGTAGGTGGTTCTTTATTCGGAAAAAGCACAATGTTCGCCTCCTCCTCTTTATAAGCAGGGGAAACAGGGGCAGTTCCCCCACCTTCGCCATTTACTGCTGCAATCTCAGAAATCTCCGCCGCTCCCCTCCGCTTCCAAAGTCAAAAGAGAGCAGCGCTCTGCCCCCGTCGCCGCCGCCACCACCAGCGCCGTCGATCTCCCCCACCGCCTCCGCCATGGCTCCGAAAGCCGGGAAGGGGAAGGCCGCGAAGACTGCGGCCGCGAAGGCTGTGAAGTCGACCGAAGCACAGTGGCTTGAGGCGCTGCGGAAGGAGAAGGCCACTTCCCCCCCCCCCCCCCCGAGCTCTCCGCAAAGGAGCTAAGGGAGTGGTACTATCTCTTTTGGTCGACGGAGACGCGAGCGCATCCGCGCACGAAGGTACTCTCCACCGTCGCCTCGCAAGAAGCTCCAGTTGGCGGGTACCCTTTCTTTGCCTTGTTCTTCTACTGCGGGCTCTGCCCGCCCTTCTCTGATTTCTTCTGCGATATCATGAACACCTACGGGTTCCACCTCCTTGATTTCATTCCCAACGCCGTTCTGACCATGGCAGTTTTCGCCCATCTATGCGAAAACTTTGTCGGAGTCCACCCCAACGTAGCCCTCTTCCGCCACTTCTTTATGCCTCGTGTCGAGAGAGGGGAAACTCTTGCCGGTGGGATCGCCTGGATCTCGCAAGCCGGCAAGAAGTAGACCTATCTGGAGGGGGAGCTCCGCAGCAAGTGGGATGAGTGGAGAGCAGATTGGTGCTGGCTTGTAGAGGAGAACCCGCAGCCGTTCACCTCCCTGCGCCAAACCCCAGCAGTGCGTGGCAATGATTGGAGCACCCTGTCCGTGGACGACGACAAGCTGAAGATCGCCACCACCCGTATCTTGCGTCTTAGGCTTGCCGGGCTGACTGTAGGCGCTGTCGGCGCAGATTTCCTTCGCCGCCGCATCGCCCCTCTGCAGGCGAGGGGGAGATTCGCCTAGGAATTTGGAGGCCCGGCAGATATCATGAGGCTGCGCCCGGGTCTCAATTTCAATTTCACCGTCCTAGAGTTGGACGGGATACTCAAGGAGATATTCAAGCACGACCCACAGCATCCCGAGTGGTTCAGGTTGCCGGCAGGCGTCGTTCCTCTGTGCAACAACTCCTCGCGCGACCACATCTACGCGATGATGCCGTTGTGCGATTCGCACGGGATCATTCCAACTTGGCAGGAACCTGCCGACGACATCGTGCAGCAGTTCTTTGACGGCCTAGTGGAAGTGGCGGTCAATGCTGACGAAAAGAAGCTCCTCACCCGCGACACCACCGATCAAGAGATGGAACGCATCGCCACCAGGGCGGAAGAGGCGGCGGCAGCCACAACCGCGGGTGAGTTCGGGTTCACAGTGGAGGAAGCAGACGCAACATTGGCGATGAGCCTTGCCAAACGGGAGTGGCCTGAAGACGAAGAAGGTATCGCCGCGCCTGACGCCGAGTCGAGCGAGCCCGCCGAGGGTGCGAGCGGTCCGCCATCTCCGAGCAGCTTGCCACAACCAGGGCCCCCAGCGCAGCCCCCAGCGCAGCCAAGAAGGCACCTCCACAGGACCGGGGACGCAGCAGGGCGGCAAGTGGGCCAACAGCCGCAGCGCCGCGCGACGCGCTCCGCCCCGGCAAGCACGGTTGCCGGGGGAGCGCCTCCCGCCGCGGTGGCAACCAGAGCAGGGTCGTCTCGGGCTAACGCCGCAGTCCCCGCCAAGCGGCCAAGGGATCCCACCCCTCCACCTCGTCGCGCCGGAGGTGGGCCGAACTTCGACCTCTCCGCGCTCAGCTCCGACGAGGAGGAAGAAGAAGAGTAAGATTCCCTTGTTGTTCTTGTAGTTCTTCAACTTGCTATTCTTGTCTTGCATCTGATCTGATCCACCCTGGACTCTCCCTTTTCAGGACTCTGGCCCAGAGGGCGGCGAAGAGGGCCAAGGCTCCGGTTGTTATCATCGAGGACGAGCCCACTACGACGGCAGGAGGCGCACCCGAGACCACCTTGCCGGATCCGGCCACTACTCCGCAGAGCAGCCCCCAGCGCAGCCCCCAGCGTAAGTACATGGTTTACTTTCTGCTTCTGGGCGCACGCAGTCGCTCTTTTCCTTTGTTGACATCTGATCGCTGGTTTGTTTGTGCAGGAGCAGAACGGCTTCATCAGGAGGGCGTGGTGATCACCTCCGACTCGTCGTCTGCTTCGACTACGCCGCCAAGGGCGGACTCCCCGGCAAGGAAGTGTTCTCTGGCAAGGGAGGAGTCTCCGACAAGGGAGGAGTCTCCGGCAAGGGACAGCACCAACGATCCCCCGGTGGTGGAGCCCATGACAGCGGATCCCAGCACAGGTAATCTTTCTTGCTCGAGACTTCCCTTGTGTTCTTCTGCTGATTTTTCTTTTCCGAATGCTTGTTTGACTTCTCCTTCTTCTCCGGCTTTCAGATCCGCCCTCCACGGAGCTGATGGAGACCGAGGCCACCGGTGGGGAGGACGCCCACGGCGACACTGGCGACGCCACCGCTACCGAAGAAGAGGCCGGCGCTGATGATCCCGCCGACGACGAGGCCGCCAAGGCTGCTGGCGCAGGAGCTGGCGGGGGATCCGGCGATCGTACTGACGGCCCTGAGGCCGCAGGAGCGCCTGGCGCTCCACCGACCGCCGATCCCTCCGCTGCTTCCGCAGCGCCAGGCTCTGAGGAGCCCCAGTCCGGCACCTATCTGAAGGCCGGCTAGGGCATTTTCATCAAGCTTCCCTGGGTGTCGAGCTCTAGGGCGCCGGTTGAAGGAGAGACACTTGACGGGGAGGTACTCGCCTCCGCCGGGCTAACGCCGGTTGACGCACTAAGCGGCAGCAGCGGCGAGCCCGAAGAGGAGCAACTGCTCCGGAAGCTAGTGTCGCTCTACCACGCCCGACAAGCCAAGGTGGCGTCCCGGGAGGCGCTTGTCGCGCAGGCGGGAGCAGATATCGAGAAGCGCACGGAGGAGCTCCGGGAACGCAACCAGGAAGCTCTCCGGGCCATTGCAGAGGAGCGGGCGCAGCTCGCGGAAGTGCGGAAGGCGTTCATCCTCGAGAAAGCTGAAGCCGAAGAGCAACAGCGGCTTGCCGCTGAGGGACTGTCTTCGCGGGAAAGTGAGCTGGCGCAGCGGAAAGTCAACCTTGACAGCCACGAGGAGGAGCTCGCCGTGCGCGAGGAAACACTTGGCGGGGCCCTTAAGGAAGCGAAGGATGCGGCCGCCGCTGCCGAGGCCGCCAAGAAAGAGTTGGAAGTAAAGGTGGCGCAGCTGGAGGCCGATCTGAGGGCGGGCGACGAAGTGCTTGCCGCGCTCAAGCTTGAGCGCGAGAAGGACGCCCTTGCCCACGGTGAGTTGCAGGGCCAACTCGCCGAGAAGGGTAAGGAGCTGAGCGCCGCCAAGGACTCCAACGCTGATCTGGAGCTGAAGCTGGCCACCTTGACAAAGACGCTGGACGGCGCCAAGAAACGGGAGGTGGACTTGAAGAAGGATATCAAGGCCAACGAGGCGCTGCTGGCGAGGGCCGCTGAAACTCAGAATCTCCTCAGAGATACTGTGGAGCTCTGGACGGAGGGCCTCGTGAACATTGCTGCAGTCATCGAAGAGGAGCTGGTGCAACTGGGGGTGGAGGGCTTCGGGTACTCCCCCGACGAGAACCTCCAACCTAGCGTCAAGCTCACTCTGTTCTTCGAAGGCGTGGCGACGGCCCTCCAGCAACTCCGGGAAAGGATCCCAAAGCAGCTGGCCGACGAGTCGCGCACGATCTGTGCTGGAGTTCTGGAGAAGGTGCTGGTGAAGGTGGCCTTCCGCAATCCAGGCCTCAACCTCACCAACGTCCTCAAGAGGCTGCCAGCGGACGCTGATCTTGACTCACTCAAGGCCCTTGTCGCACCCATTGTGGATAGGGTGAACGAGGTCAAAAGGGTTGATGGCGGTCGCGTTGATTAGGCCGCTCGTTTTCTTCTTTGCTTGCCGCTGCTAGTCATGTCATGAAAACACTTTATTAGAGCCGCGACAAGTTATCTTTGTAATATAACTCTATCTTAGGTAATGATTGCTATGTTACTTCCTTTACTTGACTCTTGGCTTTGTATGTTTCTGCCCTACGCTTTTTAGGGAAACTTGCCGGGGCAGGCACCCTTGCCGCGAGCGCTGAGTGCGGGACTTCAGCAGACTGCTGGCGGTGTCGCTACCGACAAGTAACCTTGCCGCAACTAGTCGCGGCTCACTTAAGTTGTTGAGCGGACTCGAAACAAAGTAAGGGCGCAACTAGCTGTGAGTTGGTTCCTTCGCGCATAGGTTTTCCATACAAAGCACGGTCGTTCAAGGAAAATAACTTAAAATTTAAAAACTGATTGCTCAAACTTTGGCAACTTAGCTTTTCTGCCGTTTGCTTCCCGTCAAGGCGAAACTTTCTTGAACGGTCCGGTCCACACCATTATCCTCCAGGGTGGATTAGATCAGATGCAAGACAAGAATAGCAAGTTGAAGAACTACAAGAACAACAAGGGAATCTTACTCTTCTTCTTCCTCCTCGTCGGAGCTGAGCGCGGAGAGGTCGAAGTTCGGCCCACCTCCGGCGCGACGAGGTGGAGGGGTGGGATCCCTTGGCCGCTTGGCGGGGACTGCGGCGTTAGCCCGAGATGACCCCGCTCCAGTTGCCACCGCGGCGGGAGGCGCTCCCCCGGCAACCGTGCTTGCTGCGGCGGAGCACGTCGCGCGGCGCTGCGGCTGTTGGCCCACTTGCCGCCCTGCTGCGTCCCCGGTCCTGCGGAGGCGCCTTCTTGGCTGCGCTGGGGGCTGCGCTACGGGCCCTGCTTGCGTCAAGCTGCTCGGAGATGGCGGACCGCTCGCACCCTCGGCGGGCTCGCTCGACTCGGCGTCAGGCGCGGTGAGCCCTTCTTCGTCTTTAGGCCACTCCCATTCGGCAAGGCTCGTCGCCAATGCTGCGTCTGCTTCCTCCACTGTGAACCCGAACTCACCCGTGGCTGCGGCTGCCGCCGCCTCTTCCGCCCTGGTGGCGATGCGTTCCATCTCTTGATCGGTGGTGTCGCGGGTGAGGAGCTTCTTTTCGTCAGCATTGACCGCCACTTCCACTAGGCCGTCAAAGAACTGCTGCACGACATCGTCGGTAGGTTCCTGCCAAGTTGGAATGATCCCGTGCGAATCGCACAACGGCATCATCGCGCAGATGCGGTCGCGCGAGGAGTTGTTGCACAGAGGAACGACGCCTGCCGGCAACCTGAACCACTCGGGATGCTGTGGGTCGTGCTTGAATATCTCCTTGAGTATCCCATCCAACTCTAGGACGGTGAAATTGAAATTGAGGCCCGGGCGCAGCCTCATGATATCTGCCGGGCCTCCAAATTCCCAGGTGAATCTCCCCCTCGCCTGCAGAGGGGCGATGCGGCGGCGAAGGAAATCTGCGCCGACAGCGCCTACAGGCAGCCCGGCAAGCCTGAGACGCAAGATCCGGGTGGTGGCGATCTTCAGCTTGTCGTCGTCCACGGACAGGGCGCTCCAATCGTTGCCACGCACTGCTGGGGTTTGGCGCAGGGCGGTGAACGGCTGCGGGTTCTCCTCTACAACCCAGCACCAATCTGCTCTCCACTCATCCCACTTGCTGCGGAGCTCCCCCTCCAGATAGGTCTCCTTCTTGCCGGCTCGCGAGATCCAGGCGATCCCACCGGCAAGAGTTTCCCCTCTCTCAACACGAGGCATAAAGAAGTGGCGGAAGAGGGCTACGTTGGGGTGGACTCCGACAAAGTTTTCGCATAGATGGGCGAAAACTGCCATGGTCAGAACGGCGTTGGGGGTGAAATCAAGGAGGTGGAACCCGTAGGTGTTCATGATATCGCAGAAGAAATCAGAGAAGGGCGAGCAGAGCCCGCAGTAGAAGAACAAGGCAAAGAAAGGGTACCCGCCAACTGGAGCTTCTTGCGAGGCGACAGCGGAGAGTACCTTCGTGCGCGGATGCGCTCGCGTCTCCGTCGACCAGAAGAGATAGTACCACTCCCTTAGCTCCTTTGCGGAGAGCTCGGGGGGGAAAGTGGCCCGCTCCTTCCGCAGCGCCTCAAGCCACTGCGCTTCGGTCGACTTCACAGCCTTCGCGGCCGCAGTCTTCGCGCCTTCCCCTTCCCGGCTTTCGGAGCCATGGCAGAGGCGGTGGGGGAGATCGACGGCGCTGGTGGTGGCGGCGGCGACGGGGGCGGAGCGCTGCTCTCTTTCGACTTTGGAAGCGGAGGGGAGCGGCGGAGATTTCTGAGATTGCAGCAGCAAATGGCGAAGGTGGGGGAACTGCCCCTGTTTCCCCTGCTTATAAAGAGGAGGAGGCGAACGTTGCGCTTTTTCCGAATGAAGAACCACCCACGATCTCTCCCACGACGTCGCGATCGACGCGTGCCGTTACGGGGGGCGCGGTGGATACGGAGTTAGATTCGGCATAACCTAGGCCCGCGCGTGCCCGTGCCCTGTTTTGGGCCTGGCCCAACAGCGCTCGGCACCGTGTGTGGCCCAGGCCCGGGGGCTCCTGTTGGTGTACTAGAGTAGGGGTACCCTAGTATCCCGAACTTGTGCACGGGCAGTTGCAGCGCCCCGCGGCAAGGCTTGCCGGGCGACCGCCAGGGTCCTCCATTGGTTCCTTTGGAGCCATTCAAGAACAAAGTATTCAAGATGAGAAGACAAGGCCCCGGCAAGAGGAGCTTGCCGGGAAGAGACAAGGCCCCGACAAGAGGAGCTTGCCGGGAAGGCCAACCACGGCACCTCAAGAAATCGGCCACTTTGTGAACTTGTCGAGGGCGACGTACAAGAACTCAAAGCCCCCGACAGCTCGGGGAAAGGGGCCGAGGATGTCGAGCCCCCAGACCGAAAATGGCCAGGATAAAGGGATCGTCTGGAGAGCTTGAGCTGGCTGGTGTATCTGCTTGGAATGGAACTGGCACGCTTCACACTTGGTTACTTGTGCAGTTGCATCCCGGAGGGCTGTCGGCCAGAAGAAACCTTGCCGGAACACTTTGCCGGCAAGTGCTCTTGCGCCAATGTGGTGACCACATATGCCTCCATGTATCTCTGCCAACAGCTGCTGTCCATCTTCTCGGCGAATACACTTCAATTTCACGCCGTTGAGTCTTATTCTGTACAGTGTGTTGTCGACAAACTTGTACATACTTGACTGCCGGGCTACTCTCTCCGCTTCTTCTTGTTCTTCGGGAAGCTCTCCTGTCTGAAGGAAATGGACAAGTTGCTGTGCCCATGCTGGAGCTTGCGGCTCGACAGCAAGGACTAGAGGCATATTTGCCGCTGCGGGAACATCCGCTTCTACGGCAAGAACCTGTGGCTCTGCCGGAGCGTGATGCTCCCCGGCAAGCTTGCCGGAGCAAAACTTGTCGGGAGCGTCTGCTTCAACGGAACAAACCGTAAGGCTCGCCGGAGCAGACTGCTCCTCAGCACTCTTGGCATTGATCTTGAGGACTTTCTTAGCGGTGGCTTCGGGAAGCTCTGCCGGAAAGTAGTCACCAGAAACCAACTTCCTCTTCTTGGTTTGTCCAGTTGACGGTGTTACGGATGGTTGAGTCAGCTTGAGCACAAAGATCCCTGGTTCCACAGGTAACTTTAGTGCGGCGCACTTTGACAAGCCATCAGCAATATCGTTCTGAGCTCGTGGAACATGCTCCATTTACAGGCCGTCAAAGTGTTCTTCTAGCTTTCTCACTTCATCCACGTAAGCTTCCATCAACGGACTCTGGTAGCTCTTGTTCACTTGGCGGACGACAAGCCGTGAGTCACCCTTGACAATGAGCTTCTTGATCCCAAGGTCTACTGCGATTCTGAGGCCGGCAAGCAAACCCTCGTACTCTGCAGTATTGTTTGTTGCTTGCTCTTTGGGAAAGTGCATCTGGACTACGTACTTGAGGTGCTCTCCGGTGGGTGCGATGAGCAGCACGCCAGCACCGGCGCCTTGCAGCGAGAAGGCACAATCAAAGTACATCAGCCACTCTTTGCCTGCCTCCTTGACGGGGATGCTCGTTTCTGGAATTTCTTCATCTGGTGTTGGCGTCCATTCTGCTATGAACTCTGCCAATGCTCTGCTTTGGATAGTTGAAGTGCTCTCAAACTTGAGGCCAAAGCTTGTCAGTTCCAGTGCCCACTCGACAATCCTGCCTGTTGCTTCTGGATTCTGCAGTATCCTCTTTAGCGGAAAGCGAGTGACAACTGTGATCTCATGTGCCTGGAAGTAATGGCGCAGCTTTCTCGAGGCCATGAGAAGGCCGAAAAGCAATTTCTGCACACCAGAGTACCTTGACCTAGCTCCCTGCAGAAGGGAACTGACAAAGTAAACTGGGCGCTGCACCATTTTCTTCTACACCTCCTTGCATGCCTGCGCAGATCCATCTTTGTCGGGACCAGAGCTTGTCAGAGAAGCCCCCTGCTTGTCGCTGGATTCACTTTCCGCGGTTGCTGGCTCATCGTCCGCCTCCCTCTCCGCTACTAACGCAGCACTAACCACTTGATTGGTTGCTGCTAGATACAACATCAACTTCTCTTGTGGCTTAGGTGCGACAAGTATTGGAGTGGAGGACAGGTACCTCTTCAAGTACTGCAGCGCAGCCTCTGCTTCCGGAGTCCATTTCATTGGACCTGCCTTTTTCAATATTTTGAAAAATGGCAGGGCGCGCTCAACAGACTTAGAGATAAACCTGCTGAGAGCAGCCACGCAACCGGCAAGCCTTCGCACATCCTTGACGCGCTTCGGTGCTTCGATCTGCTCAATGGCCTTGATCTTATCAGGGTTGGCTTCAATTCCCCTCTGAGACACAAAGAACCCGAGAAGCTTGCCGGAAGGGACTCCAAAGACGCACTTCTCGGGGTTAAGCTTGAGGTTGATCTTGCGCAGATTTGCAAAGGTTTCGTCTAAATCTTGAATCAGAGTAGCCTTGTCCTTGCTCTTGACCACTATATCATCCATGTAGGCCTCCACATTTCTGTGTATCTGTGGCTCAAAAGCGACATGGACTACCCTTGCAAACGTTGAGCCAGCATTCTTCA